>NW_010515191.1:0-7587 GCF_000687285.1 Phaethon lepturus | reverse complement strand
TTGCGCTTCAAACCGGGAGCAAGCTCTGGAGCTGGCTGCCCTGCTGGTTTTGATTGACTGCAGCTGGCTTCTCTTCTGCTTGTTTGCTCTCTGCGAGGTTGCTTCTGGAAAGCCTGTCTGTCTGACCTGTCTGCCTCCTTCCTGACGCTGAGCTTCTCCTCAGCTGCCTCATTTCCTCCCCGCCAGCGTAACAGAGGCAGCCCGAAATCCCTCTGCCCGTTGGGCTTCCAAGCGACTTGCCATCTATTTAATCTATCATTAAATCTTAATGCAAGGATTTCCTTTCAGAGAAAAAAAAAAGAATAATAGAGGAACAGAGCATTCCTTTCCTTTTGTGATGTTGCCTGATTTTTAGCAACTACGCCCAGATACTTGTTTGACAGCTGTAAATCGGGAACTCAATCAAATGCCAGTACCCACCACGTACAGGAGTTTCCCTGCGCCATTGCTCTCTCTTTCTTTCCTTTTTTGTCTTCTGCACAGCAGGAGTGAATGCCATAATAGTGGATATTGGAAATAAACTGTTGAGCGGTGGAAGGGCCATCATTAGTGCTGACAAAAGCAGCTTTTGAGGCTGAGCCAAGATCAAATAAATGAGGACTGGTAGGAGAAGCTGTTGTGTTTATGAACAGCTGATGAGTGTGAGGTTTGAGTTATCACTGATTTTGAATCAATCAACTTTTGGGATACTCTGTGTAGATGGGTCTAAGCTGAGACCCTTTGATTCAGGCAGAGATACCTTTGTCCCGAATTGTTAATTATTTCTCCTCCGGTGGAGCAAGAGGCTTCCCCAAATTTACTTGCAAGCCGTTTAACTCTGTTCATCACCGTCCTTTCCCTCCCTTCTTTCACAGCTCTCCCACACCCAGACTTCCCCGCTGAAAGCACCTGACAGGCCACCCTCAACCCAGGAGGACAAGGACACACTTACAATTTGAAAACACAAGAGGAAAGAGCTGGACTGCTCTTTTCAAAGGGGTATTTGTCATGATATCCCTGCCTCTCCAGCCAAAACGTGCACTGACCACAAGGACCCTACTTTTACCTTCACCCATGGAAGAATTTAATTAATCTTTCCATATTGGCAGGCAAACAACATTTCCTGAAGAGAAAAATAAATGTTAATTTCCAGAGGTAATTAACAGTCACTGAATGAGACTAAAGGGCTTTCATCAAAATTACCAATCAGCTCAAATTTGAAGAGATTCTCTCCTCCTCATTGCTTCTTCTCTGAATTAGTGCCTAATAGAGTCTCAGACATATTCATATCCTGTCAAATTCCCGTCCTCCCAAGGAACTGTCCCTTTCAAATGGTAATACGGAGGGCGTATGATGTGCACTCGTTGCTATTTCAGATTTAACAGCTGGCTGCGTTGCACCGAGGGTAGCTGTGGAAACTTAAATAAGGGATGCGTGCGTGCGCGTGTGTGAGCACACGTGTGTATGTGTGAACGCCTACTCCTTTGCAAATTATACCCTTTTTCTTAAATTATGCTCTCTTAATAACTCCTTGCAAGCTAATTCTCTTTCTAGACCACCACAGCTGCCAAAGGAGTGAGCGGCACAGCTTTACAGCAACCAAGAGCATGGTCTCACTTCAGGACTCAGCTGCGCAGCTCTTTTCTCAGACGACTTCCCGGTCAGCAGATGACTAGGGCCATCACCAGTACTGGGGCACTGGTGGCCCTCGTCAAGACCTACGGGTTTAAGAAAGGCTTTCTTCAGGCTATCCTCACCTTGGCCAGCTGCAGGACAGCCCCAGGGGGTTACTCGTTATTACACGGCTTCAGATGTTCTCAGCGTACCTCAACGCACACGCATCGCGGTGTCGGGGTGAAGGGACGGACGGTCTCGGGGCTGGTCTCCACAGAGCAGTGTGAGGACAGAAAGTAAGAGTCCTCCCAGGTCAGGGTAATATAAATGGTTCCCTCCTCCTGCTTTGTTGAATATTTTGGGCCTGAGCCAAAGACCCATGGTGTTTGCAGGGACATTTCCACCGACTCCAGCTGGATCAGGCCCTGTAATACCAAAATCTTGGGGGACCCTATGGTGACAACCAACAAGGAGAATTTCTAGTGAAACCTTTCTGTGTGCTCTACCAGGGTACTTGTGGACGCAGCACTAGATGGCACAGAGCATGACCTCCGTTAACAATATACACTACATGAAAGCTAGTAATTCTGGCTAAAGCATATTCAAAATAGGATGCTTGAAGCAAAACTAATGCATTATTCACCGCTTGTTGGGAATACAAGAACATAGAGATAAACATCTGAGCCTTGGGCCTTTTCTGAGTTCTACTGTACATGGGCTCAGTGGGCTTATGGCAGTACAGTGACTCTCATTGTTATAGATTTGTTATTACTGATACTATTTAAAATCTTGCCCTGTGATCAAATGAAAACAAAAATGTATCTGTATTCAACTTTGCTTTCTAGTCATATACAGCGACGAGAGATGTTTCTAATGATGTATTCAATCCCTTGGTGTAAAAGATGCCCTTCCTCCACTTTTAAATTAAATCAGACGAGTATTTGGCGGAAGTCACAGGGTGCAAAAGTGCAGAAATCGCCAATTTCTCAGGAGGTAGCTGGAAACGATTCTGAACAGAGCACCAAAATTATCAACTCCGACACAACATGCAGGCCTTGCTAATGTAATGGTTCTCAAAAACAGAGACTGTTAAAGAAGGAGTAAAATATGTTATTTTATATACTCTCTCTCTATACATATACAAAAAAAATTTTTGTAATGCACTTCAACAGCCATTATGAGAGCAGCATTGTAGAATAGCAGATTGGGATTCACCTAATTGCGTGTAGACGGCCTGCAATATGGATACCTGTCTCTGAACTAACCACCTTTTGTGTTCAGCAGAGAAACACAGACGCTTGGGGGAGTGATTTATCTCTTCCTAAAGTAGATGTCTAAAAAAGGTCAAATGAATTGCATCCTAAAAGTGCCTATTTCTCTCCGCTGACCATAAAGGTTGAAGAGTGACTAGCTGAGATGTAAATTAATACACCGTAGACATGCAGGCCTGTGGGTTGGTGGGGAGGTGAGGGGTGCTGAAGTGCACCCCTATACCCCCGGCCGCCACAGCGGACAGGTCTGCAGAATAAAGACACAGAACTCCTCTTCCTCTTCCCCAAAGGCAGATTTCCAGGTTTTCATCAGCTGAGATATTTTTGTTTCAAGGTTCTTTGCCATACATCAGCTGAAATGGTATTGTATGCCCAGACCTGCCCCACAGCATCATGTCAGAAAGATAAACTTCCTTTGCAGGTTCTGCTACAAAGGAGAGCCTCTCGCAGTTTTGCATCGCAGCGGTTCCAGCGGGCAAGCCTGACTTACGGCTCTGGGGAAGCCTTGCTGGGGCCAGAAGCAGCTTGACTGGGTGCCAGTTACCGTTTTACAAGGCATGTCTTGTCAAAGTGGTTTTGAGGCCAACTTCTGGTCCTAGCTGATCTTTAAGCGTGACTGCGAATTGGCTTCAGTAGCACATCTTTTATGTGGCAAATTCTCTTTAAGATCCCTTGGGGGATTAACATGGGACCCGCTTTTCCCCTGCTGGAAAACAGCTTGAAATGTAAAAAGCAACAGACATATACATACCACTTTTATCCAAAATTCTCACTTCTCGTTAGCTTCCCTATGGCTTATCCTTTTAAAAACCCACATAGTAATGTACCTGGCTTACCCACGATACCTTTGCTCTTCTCAAAAACTGCTTTCAGGATAATCAAATTACGATACGATTTCTAATGAACACTCATACACTTAATTGAAAAAAGAAACAATTGTGAGAATGGCGTTACCTGAAGTCACTGTGCTTTCATTTCGCTATCCTTGAGTTTATATTTTTCATGTTTGATCCCAGAAACATTGCCTAAAAAACCAGCACTTGAAGTTCAGATGACCTCAGAAAAAGGCAATTTTTAGATGTAAAAGAGAAGCCAAAATACGTTCATATCCGTTATCATGTGCTCTTATTATAAAGCAATTTAAAAAATACAACTAGATCAGGCTGACAATCACTGCATCAAAAATCAGTAGGTACTATGGTGACATTACAAGCAACAAAGCTGAGCTTGGTGATTTATGATAATGTCACTAAAACCTCTTGATATATTTAGCAAGTGGTAATGGTAAAGGTTATAATTCCTTTGAGGGACAATAGTGATGAAATAAACCACGAGGGTCAAGTGGATTATGACCTTGTGAAAACTCAAATAATGGAGATGGAGCTTTATAAACTTCCGTATAATAGATAATGCCTTAAACAATTTTAAAGCTGCTTAGTACTCAATTCAGACTTGCCACGGGCTTCCTATTGCCTATATATTATCAGAGGAAAAACCGAAAATGGCTCCTGTCACTACGAACCTTGCATCTGCTCAGAACCCCCATTTTCGGGGCGAATTGCGCAACAGGTAGCGTGCGCGCACCTGTCCATCACTTCTCCCCGCCCAGCATTTGTAGCGTGGGTGCTTATATGGAATTTGTGACTCCAGTTTGAAGCTTGCAACGCACCCTGGACTGTTACACTAATAACCACACCTGGCAGCATTAATTTTGCTGCCGTATAGTGCTGTCATGGGGTCAAAGTGTTTCTGCGAGATCAAGTAATAGGGCAAGATGAATGATGCTGCCGACCGTTTTATGTGCCTGGCGAAGAGGAAGAGCAACAGCCCGTCGGTATGCTTATCGGCGCGGGCAATACATAAAGTTCATGCAAATCCTCTCTGTATAGCTACCTCAGCCGCCCATACGGGAATCCAGAAGTGCCGTACGCCTGAATGCGTGTCGAGATTCAGGTGGAGATGGAGGAACCTGACAGGCAAACGGCGACTGTCTTGGTACACCTGAATACGCTTCCCTGCATGAACGCTGTGAAAACAGTAAATGGGATCAGTCCCGTCAAGGATTACATCCATGAGTCACTAAGGTCACTTATGTCCATAGCTTGGACTCCTTCATTTGCATTCTCGCTGTCGTTTGCCTCCTGCGTGTCAGCCCACCTCACCCCAGCCAGTTTTTCTCCCGGCATTTTATCAAGATGCAAACTAACAAACAGGCAAACTCAGGAGAAACCGCGTGGGTGAAGCGGCCGTGCTGAGGCACACCCGTACAGCTTTATAAACCAATGCATCGAAACAATTCCTCTGTCAGAAACACAGAGACGTGTTTGAGGCCGTGCTTTCTCAGCTCTGAAGACATGGAGGGAGGGGGGGGGACGAGGAGACGGCACGACACTTACCCGCGTGGGTAACGGCACTGACAACGGCAGGCCTGGGAGAGCGTCAGCCTGAGATGCGAACGGGGCAATCGGCTGCCATTGACAGAGGGATTTTTGATTGATTTTAAATTAAGGTCACTGTCCCCAGGCCACAGCTAGATTTGATTATCTCCGTCGCATTTTAGAAGGGTGAGAGCAACTTGTTTGCAACCAGTGACTCTCTCTCTTCAGGGACTCAATGCATAATGACGATTTTTCCAGTGGTCTTCGACGCTTCCAACCTCCACGACATGCCGTGTGTTGGCATTGCCACTCTCCCACTGAAACGAGCGGACATCATCTTCAAGAACTGAATTTTGAATAACAGGTTTACACCTTTAAGAGCTTGTGACATCAGGACCAATGTCATCCTCTCCACTCCTTCCCGAGAGCGTAAAACGACAGGCTCAGGATTTCACACCTGTGCATATTCCATCCCGTGCGGGATGTCACACGGCCCACGCACGCCTTAATGAATACATTTGACAAGATCCTTTCCCCTTCTTGACGGAAAGGTGGTAACGTAATCCAAGCACTCGTGTGACAGCTGGCAGTCCTGAAACACTAGCCGCTCCATTCTTCCAAACCGGAACCTTTTTCCACTCTTAAATACAGCTGTTTAAAGACAGTTTTGCCATTGCACAATTGAGTGGCCACCTCCTCCTTATGTTCCCAACCACCGGCCCAAGCCGCCCAGTTGGTTGCCAGCGTTCCCAGCTGCCTCTCTGCTTGCCTCCCCCACCTTTCTATCCTGATACCTCCCAGAAAGCCACTCACCCCTTTCAGTACCCAGTTCTGCACAATACGGGCGTTAGGAAAGCTGTGGGCAGCACAAAATTAACCCAGATGTGACATTAAATCTGAGAGGTGTGTTCCCTGCTGGCAGGTACACGGTGGCCATCAATGGACACCTAGGGGAGAGCAAGCACAGAGCAAGCCCGGCCGTGAACCATTTCTGGCGGAGGGGCTTTTCTGCCCCAGCTGTGATTTGGCTGCCTTCTGTGGAGTCCTCTTCCATAAGCCCGTCCATTCTGCCCTCAAAACAACACCAACGGCCCGCTGTCAGGTACTCAAACGCCGTTGTGTTTGCGCGAAGTCACCTCCGTACAGGCAGGCGAAGCGGCCGCCTGCTACCTTCATTTAATGGCCTCTGCTTCTCGTGCTGGGAGCCACGGCCGGCGGTGCCGCCTCACTCTACCCATGCTGCTCGTGAGTTGAGGAACCTCTGTCACGTCTCCCCTCAGGTGCCTCCACCTAACTCCACCGTGTCAAACCATGGATCATCGCTGCCAACCTCCTCCCAACCTTTTCCAGCTCTACCATGGCCTTTTTGAGATAGTGAGACCAGAGGTACAGCAGTATTCAGCATGCAGGTGCACCACGGATTTACAGATCAGCGTAAAATCTGTTTTTTTCACCATTGCTCTCTTAACAAGTCCTGACATTTGACTCGCTCTTTTGGCCACACTGAGCACGGAGCTGACATTTTCCTTGGGATCTCAACCTGGGAAAAGTGATGGCCAAACCCTTCTGCGCTGATGAGCAAGAAAAAAATGACCAACTGCAACTGCACAGTTGTGCTGTTTGGGGTGAAAAAAAGAACAAACCAACCTTGGAATAACAGTAGTGGATGTTATATCCCAAGATGCTACAAAACTCACTCTCAGGCAGCTTGACCTAAATTCCTATGGGCGATGAGGAAGCCACATTTTTAGAGCATTTGAAAGAAAACTAGACAAATGCCCATAAATTATCCTATGGGGGACATTCCTACTTTCTTTCGGAAGATGGATTAGGCAGATGACCTACTAAGTTTTTTTTTTTCTTCTTTCACTAATTCCTACTATGTCATGAGTGTGCGTGCTTTCCACTTTCTTAAATTGTAATCTGTTTGATCCAGCACCAGCCAAAGGTTTTGAAACGCCCATTAAACCGCAAGAGGAAATCTCGAGCGGTTTGCTAATATCAACAGAAATCCAGATGGAATTACAATCATCTTTTATGTACATTCGAGGGCATATTATGTAATACTAGCTGCGGATTTAGTTTAATGCACCGCACCTTCCAATGAGCTGCTGGCCGACGCTAATAGCGATCGGAAACCTACGAAAAACTCTTTTGCCTCCGACAAAACCACTTTAAAGCCCCCAGTCCGTGGTCAAGGGGGCTTGGGATCTTCAGAGTCTTAGGGGAAAATGGGGACAAGGGAGATCAAGGGTGGAAAAGGCAGGGGCGGGATTAAAAAGAAGGGAAAAGATGGGGTGGGGGTGTTGGGGTTGTTCTCAGTGGTCCCTACCCCATGCATCCTC
>NW_010515190.1:0-21408 GCF_000687285.1 Phaethon lepturus | reverse complement strand
TTCTGTGATTCTGTGATTCTGTGATTCCCCAAGAAAGCACTGAAAGAATGAGATAGTTAAGCAGGAGGAATTGCAGAGGTCAATTTGGAAAGGCTTGATGACTATGAAGTATGTACTAAAACCTGTGCAGAGTTAGCATAAATCGTATCTACTGTCAAATATTCCTGTGTGCATAGTTATACAGCATTGCTAGGGCTAGAAAAATCTCTAACCATGTTCAACCCACATGGTTAAATCTTGGTTATCTTTAAGTACTCCAAGTTAAACACATACTCTGAATAGAGGCCCGTCTGTAAAAATCCACAGATCTGTTACTACAGGCAAAAATATCTGTAGCAGAATGGGGACCTCTCACAAGGAAATAATGAAAAAAAATGGAGAACATGTGTCTAGGTGTTACACATATGATGCTTCTCTTGTTTTAGAACATTTGCTCTAGATGTTCTCTAATAGAACAGTTAGAAAAACATAAATGATGCCAGAGTACAGATAGTGAGAGGATTTCCAGCCAACATCAGAGCTTGTCCACCCAAAACTTGATGGTCCCCATTGTTAGATTCATCCACTCCATTAAGGCAGGCCTGCAAGTGAGCACATACCACCTTTTATGATTCTCTTTGACTGACAATCTCTACCTCTCTATCAGAATTTTTCTTTCTTTAAGAATACGTGTTACATCAGCTATGTCTGATGCAACCCTCCAATATCACGTGAAATCTGCACTCATTCTGTGGTTTGTAGGTTCTTCTTTTGGTCCAAAAGCTTCATCAGCTTTTGAAACAGCCAGCAGGAGTGGTTGCATTTTAAAGACATGTACTTCTCTGCAACAGTCAGTTAGAAGTTTGTTCTCTATTACTTTCCTCCGACGGTATGTCATGTTGTTTGCAGGACGTTCATACGTTGCAAGAGCTAGAGCATCGCTGCGTGAAGCAGAGACTGGGGTGTGAAGGCAATTCTCAGCTTGTGCAACACAAAGGAGATGGTTCCCTGGGTTGGGACTTTTTGGTATTGCAGAAAGAAGCTGCTATTGTGCTCTGTGTAATCATGCCCTGTTGGGTGAATGCATGCCAGTCCTCATTAATGATGTTACTGTTACATTATGCTAATTGTATCTTTGAAGCTCTGTAATTCTGATTTTTCTGAACAGCTCAATAAAAAAGTTAATTAAAAAAAGATGTTCTCTGAAAAGGGCAAGAGAGATGCTCCCTCAGGAGCTAGGGAGAGTAACAAAAGAAAAGCTTTGTCTGTACTGTCTAATTGATCTTAGACATAAAGACAAGTTATTAATTAATTAATGCCACTTCAGATGATCTGAGAATACATGAGCAGGCACTAGGCTGTGGACAACAGTAAGAGATACGAGCAAGACCAAGCAGAATCGCCCTCTTGGCTTCACCTTCCTCAGCAATCCCCTAATTAGGAAAAATTATATTTTCCCCACAATTGCTTAGAGAGCAGATTTCATAGGTTGCAAGGAGGTGATGTAAGATGTGACAGGAGGACGTCCAACACAGACGTGCTCTTCAGAGGTAGGGAACACTGGGAGACTTCCACTTTCTTCTTCTGGGTGGAGACTCTCAGAGGTAGTTCAGCCTTACCACAGATTTCATGTGTAAGAGCAGCCAAGTCTTTAAAGCTTATTTCTAGAAGCATATTTAGTCACACAAATAAGTGCTCTGACCTAGGTTTCAATCTCTCCCGCTGTCTCAAAACTCTGTAAAATGAGGCTTTTCCACCCCATTTATCTCATCACATCTATTTTGGCAGCAATCTCTGGAGGGCAGGAATGGCCTTTCTATGCATATAACTGGCTACTGAAGTAAGCAATAATAACTCGATGGGAAAATTAAGAAGTTACATAGAATACACTCTTTCCATTGTAAGATGCCTGAAACTTTTCCAAATTTTGCTTTTTTTTGTTGCTGTTTTTCTGTGTTGAGAAACGCTCTTCTTCCCACACGTTTGTTTTTGTTCTTGGTCTGCAACTCTGAGTGCTGCTATGAAGTTCGAACGGCTCTTGCTGGTCAGAGCCTATGGGGCTTCTGTCTTTCTGTCATTTCATGTGTCATGCAGACAACTGAAACCCGCAGCAATAAAAACTTCACAGTACAACAAACCCCCATGTGGCTGATGTATGCCACATGGTGTATTCTGTTTGTTACTGGTCACACTTGGAAATTATTCAGTTTCTTTTTGCCACCCATCCCCATTGTATAAAGCAACTTTTTCCTGTTTGAAGTCCAGTGTGTTTTGGGGGAAAAATGAGGCATTTCTCTTGGATGAGGTAATAAATATCATTAGAGAATATAACTAGATTTTGTAGAGACACAGTTCTTATCTGCATCTGTGATTTTCCTCCTTTTTTCAGGCTTTGGACACTCTGTTTGTGACTATACAGACACACATAAATTAAGTAAAGCCGATCAACAGATATTGCTTGTCTTTAAGAATATTTTAAAGGCTTCAGTTAAAATTCAGTGATGTGCATGATATTTTTCCATGTCTTACGGGTTCACCACAGAGGAATATATTTGTCATGTCTTTTCTACAAACTATCCTACACAGAATAGCTTGTGCTGTTAACAATGGAGAATGCATGTAAGAATAAAATGTAGCTACTAGCTAACAGGTCTCAGGAGACAGGACAAAATACTTTCTGTTTGTTGGGTTTTGGGTTTGTTTGGGTTTTTTTGGTTTTTTTTTAGTTTTGACACAAACAGCAGTTTTAGTGAACTGAGTCCAAATGTATTCTCAGCTGGGAAGAAAGGACTGATTGATGGTGGTAAAATATTAAACTGTTCAAGGTCCCTCCTTCACAGTATATAAAACCAGTCACATCAGCTCATGTTTCACTTTTTATGTCTTTTCTATGAAAAAAGACACAAAAAAATCCAATAAGCATAGCCCAAAGCTCCACCAAGCTGCCTGTACAACTAGCCTCCTCAGCATGCAATTACTTACACATTTACCATGAGAAAAACACACTTTTAGATAACATGTCTGTAAGGGATCAGAATGCAAATTGTGTGTGAATTTGCTCCAACGGTGTGAAGCATGATTCCTACACAGCTCCACACATTAAGGCAATGGGCGCTGATATCTAATTGCATCAGCTTGCTTATGGCTTCTAGAGGCCAGTCGAGTCACCAAAAATCACCAGGGGCTGTTTGACTTCCAGCCTCATTGACATGGACACACTTCATGCTAATGGGTGAAGACGTGCACAGACATGTTCGTTAAGAGCAAGACAGGTAGCAGAGGAGGTGCTGAGAATTGTAACTGAATTAAGGTTTAAATAACAACACGCCACGTTCCTGACAGCTGCTTCAGCTTTATATTAACCTGGCAGCTCTTGGTTTCCCCGTCACTGAGAGACAGTAGGGGTGGAAGCAGGATCTCTGGCTCGAGTCTTACCTGGGTAAGCTGGGATCAGGAAATGGTGCACATTGACCACTAGACTGCATGTGGGAAATTTGGTCATGAGGACTCATTCATGTCACAGATTTGCTTTTTGAAAACCCTACCAAGCTAAACTCAGAGGTACTCATTCTTCCTTTCCTTCCCTATCAACCCAGGTGTATTCTCTATTCCAAGGCAATAAAAGCATCTCCACTTTTGCAAAGATCCATGTGGGAAGGAGATTCCTCCCAGGCTGAATGTGACCACACTCTTTGCCTGGCTTGTGCCAGCAATGTTTCTGTGCTTGGGCCTGGCAGCTTGAGCAGCAAGTGATGCCAAAACAGTTTTGACCACTACACTCAAAAACACAGAACAATTTTGTCCTCTCCACTGAGAATGGCCAGGGCTTGACAGCCATTACTTGCTCTTGGGCTCTCGTATACCCAGAACTTGTTGGCATTTTGCAGTAGTGCAGAGGCATCAAGTTGCCCTCCAGTTTTTAGGTTCATGGTGAATTTAAGAAATCACAAATGAAGATGAACTCATAGAGGACCTACAAAAATAATGAGCCAGCAGCATTCCAGCCAGCGTGTTTCATGCACTGTGTTTAATACAACCTTACACCATCGTGGAAGCTATGGGGAGGACACAGGCACTGATGTGTGAACTTGCTCTTAGATGGGAACAGTCTAGTGGGTGGCTTCTCAGCCATGGCTCAGTAGTCCTGGGAAGCAGGTGGGAGTATGTGCAGCACTTCTTTTGTTGATGAGGACATTTGCAACTGGAGAGAACGAGATTAAGGTTACAAGATGCAAACACATAATAATGACAAAATAACGTTTCTCCAGCACACGCTGCTTGAGCTGTTATGAATTACAGACTAGAAGGGTGCTCTCAATAGTTGCAAATTGGCAGTTCGCTAGACAAAGTGATGTTGGGATATTACATATATCTCATAAAATGCACTCAACTTCGTCACTTCCCCTTCAGAAGACTGATAAGGGCTCATGACTTACTTATTGTAACATATTATTTGAATTACCATAATTTTATCCAGAAACCAGGATCTAATTGTGAAAGGCACAATTTGAGTCCTGTAATACAAGAGCTCTTCTTATTCTCAAATGATTCACGCTGGTAGCATGAGGTTGACACAGATGGAAGAGGAAGGGACAAAACCTCAGCAGGATCAGGAATGGTCTCTATGTTCCAGTAGCTCAACTGCAAAGATAGTACATGGCAGCCTCATGAATGTTTTTGGATCCCATCCCCAAGGTAGGAGTCTCCAGGGGAGGACACGGTAAGGGACCTCTTGGAAAAGCGTAGGCAGAGGTACTGGAAAGTGCAGTCAAGCCTGGAAGCTGACAAAGAAGCTTAATGCCTTCATGTTGTAGCATCCTCACTCAAAATGGTGCCGCTCTTGTAAAAGGATGCAGATAATCACTTGCAACTGCCACCAGTTTGAGCTGAAATAACTTTTTTCGTTCAGCACTAAATGAGGATTAGGGCTTTTTAGGGGTTTTTCTTGGGTTTTTCTTGGGGTTTTCTGTTTGATTTTTGTTGTTGTTGTTGTTTGTTTGTTTTTCTTTGTTTTTAAATTCAGGCCAAAATTAATAGGTCAGATTACAGCCAAGAATGAAACACAGTCAATCAGGTGTTCAGGCTGCCATGGCAATCCATTAAAGACTCCTGTCCCTGCTCTATCAGAAAAGCAGTTCTGATGCAGGGATCAAAAAAAAGCTGTGTGTTCCAGACTTAAAAGCTTTGCTGATTTATCCCCCTCTGTAAAGAGGAAAGAATATTAAAAAGGCCACTAACCAGGTTCATGTACCTTGCTTATATAAACCATCTTGCTCAGAAATGGCAGTGCCCAATTTAAAAACCATTCAAAGTAAAGAACAGAAAACAACTGCTGTTTGTAAAGCGGAAAGGATGACACAACCCATGGATGTGCCTGTGTTGGAGCACTGCAATGGAGGGCAAAGTAATCCTTGCAGATGAGCACTGAAGGGAGTCACACCTGCCTGCCTCTGCATGAGCACAAACCCGCTTCTGTTTGCCCTGGTTAGTAAGAGAAAACCAGTTTTATCTGGAACACCAAAGAACTGTAATGGCGTACAGTCATTTCTCCCCAGGCAATTAGAGTAGATATTAGGAAAAGTTTAAATATGCTTAAAATTAGAAGAAACAGGCTTGTGACATCTCCCTCTCTGGAACAGGTTGTATTTGTCAGGGATACAGGGAGATTTCACAGTGTTTTGTTCTTCCCTCAATTTCTAGGATCCCGTGATTTCAATAGTCATTAAAGTTTTGTAACTTTGTCTGAACTAGGCAACTGTTTTGAAAGTTTCCAACACAGAAATCACTTATGATTACAAAAGGACTGAGGGCTAGGAGAGAATTGCATCATCAGGGCTTGACGTGCAACCATGCCACTGAGCACTTACCAAAGAACGCCGTTCTCCCAACCGGCCTTAAATGGCTTGTGCTCATACCCAAATTCGAGCTGACACCTTGGGCCAGAGCCTGCCCTGCCGCTTGATAACAATAACACAGTGGCGAGCTGGACTGTCTGCCGCAGCGGAGCCAAAGCAGCCATGCCTCGGGATGCACGCCAAGTGCCAACCAGCTGCATAGGAAAGAAAATTCTTCCATTCATTAACTATTCCTAAATTGTCCAATGCAGTGTTTCTCGTTCCTTTCTCCAAAGCCCCGGTGAAATGCAAGCTGCTGGAAAGCAGAGACGACTGGGCTGGCACAACAGGACACCTCTTGTGTACTTTTACTCCGTCACTCGAAAGACATTTGGTGCATGGAGCTGATGCGGGTACACAGAAAGGGTTCAGATAACTCACAGCCCGTTTAAATAAGTTTTGCAACCCACATGTGTTCCTATTGCTAAAAGACACCACGTGCCAGCAAATAAGCACCCCAAAATAGAGGACACAGAGAAAATGAATCGTTTTGCTCATGAGTCAGATGACACAGGCATGGGGTAGTTGAGGCTTTGCAAGTGATACTTGTAGAAGTGCTGCACTGATGGTGTCCTCTGAGAGCTCTTTAACAGAGGTGTCAGAGCAGCTCATGGATCACCTGCCAAAACAGCATCTCCAGTGCAGGCTCTGGTACCCGCAGACTCTGCCCAGGTCAGTCGCCAGAAAGTTTTCCTCTATCACAGACAGACCTTAAGTACAGACACCTCTGGGTCAGTCACCTGGAGTGGAAAAGCCAATTGCTGTCCTTGATCTTGCATTTTGTTCCCATCTTCAATGCAACCTACATACATACTAAGGACAAGCTCTATTTCCTACAGGAGACAAAGGAAAATGTCTTTTCCCTTCCCCCAGACCCCATCCCCTCCTTTTCTTTTGCTTCAGCTGCTACCAGTTTTCTTTAATAGTTCCACTTTGTTATACACTCAGCTGCCAAGCTGGTTTGGAGCCCTGTAACCTTTTGCGGGCCAGGTGGGGGCAGAAGGTCTGTCCTGCCTCATGACATTGTAGGCTTTTTTTTTTTCCCCAAGAGTGTGTTTTGTGGTTCATTGTTTTGTTCCTAAACAGTGAAGCAAACTATTCCCAGAGGTGGTGGTGACAGCCAGCTGGAAGACTGCCTGCTTATCACTTTAGTGCCCAGTTGACAGGAGAGCACATCACCTCAGCTTTGTAAGGGCAAGAGCTCGTTGCATGTCCTCAGGCGGTGGCCCTCTTGCCTGCCTGGCTAGCGTCTTCCAGAGGCAGATCTGACGTACGCAGCCACAGGCAGCCAAACCCCGGTCTCCAGCATGTTTGGTCTGGCAGTTGCAAGGCTAGTCAGGTGAAGGAGTCTCACCCTCTCATGCTTTCCTGGGTCACCGGTGAATTCCTGTTGTGTGGTCCCACAGAGGTGTTTGCTATCTGAGTGAAGGTTTGGTGCAGCCTCACCTCTGTCAGAGGTGGGTACCTGAATGCTCAAATCACATTTGTTTTGCAAAAAGTTCTCTGAAGTAGGGCTGTTCCCCACATGGCTGGTGCAGATGGGTGCCTTTGCATCCACACAGGCTTTTTCCTACACTAGACAAGATCTGCTTTAAAATTGAGCAGGTTCTCGATTTGCTATCTACCTGGCTTGGAGGTGAGCTCCAGCTTGCTAGCTGTATGAGAGTAGGTGTATGCAATGGTGGTGCCCTGTTTTTTGTATGCAGCTTTTATGCACGCAAATAAGAAAGTTTATTTGCTGTGCCTAGTCAGTCCTCCATCTATTTGTGATTTAGGCTCACTCGGGAAAAATCCCATGAAGAGATCCAAATCCCCTGAAACTGGATGTAGGCAGGGTCCACTTAACTGTTCATATAGAAAAAACACAGGTTGCTCAAGTGCAAATTACAGGATAGCTTTCCAAGTGCTCAGCACCCACAGCTTAGAGTAACTCTTCGGAAGAGATCTACATGCCTTATTACACCAATTCAGGCCAGGTTTTCAGCAGAGATCAGTCTCTGGTTTGCTGACTCTCAACCCTGGCCAATTGCTTTGCTGCTTAGATAAGAACTGAGCAGATATGAAGATCTGGTCTTCAACAAGATTGAAAAATACCATGTTTCAGGGGTTGCACATTGTAGGCATCACAGTTGTCTGGTGCTTGCCAGACTGTAAGTAATCATGCCAGCAGCTAGCAAGCTGTCAGTTACTAGTATAAGCTGCAAATCCATCAGGAATTGTTTATATTTCACAAGGGGATGGATAGAGAGAAGATTAATTTCATTTGCCTTTAAAAAGTGTGTGTGTATGTATGGCAGAGGGTCAAGACAATTTTAGAGACAGATTTCTCAACGGGATCCCTTACGAAGGTAGTCCTGTTGGAGTTAATAGCCCCTCGCCTTAGCACGGCTCCTGCTCGCGTGGCTGGAGCTGCAGAGGAGAACCCTTTCCCCAGGCTGAACCTCACAGTGGGTGCTCTGAGCTCTGCTCCAGCTACACAATACTACTTCCCAGCACCAGGAACACTGCTGAGGCCTTATCTTCATCCCTCTGACATTTATGTGGCTGTGCTGTGCTTCTGGAAAACATTATTCCTTTCCCATACCCCAAATCATAAGCCTGGGATAGAGATCCCATAAATACTAATCCAAACGGAACACCAGGGCTAGATCATATCCTTATCCAGCATTTTTTTCACTGGACCTGATACCTGGGCACTAGTCCGTGTCATAAATTCAGACCCAAGCTCACTTCCAAAGTGTTGTCAACCAGAGGGGAAGGGCTCTGCAGGGCGTCTGGTGGTCAGGATCTGCACCGAGTCCCTCTCGTTAGGTATGTATGGATGTGCACAGGCTGGATCCAGGCACACACATCAATACACAGTGGGGGAGCATTTCAGAGACCAAACAGTCAAAATGATAATTTTTGTCATTCCTTCAGCGGTCAAGATCATGGGCAAGGATTCAGATGACTCATCAGTTCTTTGCCGCTGTGTGGTGGGCTTAAAAAATGCAAAGACTTATAACACACCTGGGCCAAAATATTCAAGCTTCCAGATCTGTAGGTGATGATGTTTGCACACTTCCTTCTTCTCCTCAGGGCCAGGGGAAAAAGGTATTTTGGAAACAATATTAAAATCTCATGAGAAGCAATAGGGCAGGCAGCAAGACTCATATGGCCTGTTCCAGAGTAATGACTGAGATTTTTGGCTAGAGCTGCTGTTACCATTACACACTGTTGCTCTGAGAAAGTTAAATCCATGGAGCTGGAGGGGCTGTCGGGAGACTGGTCAGCAGTTTATTTTCTGCACTCTCTAGAAAAGTGAACTTGCTCCTTTTTACTTCTGCAGGACGTAACTGAGCAAACAAAGTGGAACTTGAAACGTTTTAAAGCTTTTTAAAATCATAGAGAGAAGTGCTTTTCAAACTGGGTACTGCACAATACTTAAGGCAGATTAACCTTTTTTTGATGAATCAGGGGTTTCCATGCAAGCTTGCATTTTTAAAAGACTATGGGATATTTTGTACTGATTCCTCCTTCCATTAAGGATCTAGTTTTCAGCATTGGAAAAGGAGGAGAGGACGAAAACCAACACACCCATACAGCAAAAGCTTTTACTTCAACCCTGATGCTGCAGCTGCAACCAGCAGTGTTTTGCCCCAAAATTGCTGTCAGGGTGCCCCATGGGAGTTGTAGGTCAGGTGTTTCAGACCACCTTTCTTCACCTTCATCCAGGCTGCCGCTCCTCCTGCACACTTCAGCATCCAGCCCTCCCCTTGCCCAGAGGCATCCTTCTTCTGCTGACATTTTATAACCCTTTTTCTGAGCCCCAGACCCAGCTCTGATTTACACTCGAGTTGCTCCGCTCCAGGTTTGCAGAGGGCAACGTGAAACAGAGCAACTGGGAAGGGGAGCTGGCAGGCAAAATCAGGTCAATAATTAAGACTGGAGCAACCCCCACTTGCTCAAGTTGGTTGTGCTACACAAACACCAACTGCTTGGCCTCGGGGCTCTCCCCCGCATAATGGCAGGCCAACGGGAGTCAATGAGGCCGCCTCCTTTGATCTCAATTTCTCAGCAGCTGGGCAAGTCACGGCCTTTACGTTGCTGGCTGCTGACTCACGGTGAATCACTGCACACTGGTACTATAAAGCCGCCTCGGAGGGCAGAAATTAAGTTTGTGTTCACTTTAAGACCCTATTAGGCCCTGGGAGCAATGTGAAGAGGCCTTTGTACAACCTGGAGTCAGGTTCATTATATTTGCATCCTACTGTAACATGAATTAGCATTATTTGAGCATAGTCATTATTTGGAAGAAACGACAATAAATTAAGGTACCAAATTTGTAATTAAGTGCCAGTAAGCTAGTTAATTAATCTTATATCTAATTAGCCAACAATAAATTACCCAAGCAGGACTATAAATCTATTCAGTGAGCTCCAACAGCTGTGTGCATAAAGACCTGCCCAGTGCTGTTGGGAGCTCCTGATGCCATTCTACTGCCCTTTGTCTCCCCGGCTGCCCCGATGCCCCACCTTCAGGGCTTCTGTCTGGTTGAAAGTTCCTTTGGGCAGAGATCATGTCTTTGAAGTGGCTTAGACCCTTCTAGCACAAAGTTTGGGGCCTTCATGAAAGTAAGCAATTTTACTGAAATTTAATGCAAGATGATTAGTGTGTTTAGCCTCATTGCCCGTCTCAATAAGCAGCTTTAAAGCATCTTTTTTACATGGTGGTTAGTAATATCGTGCGCTAAGAGCTACTGGTATACAGGCAGAGTGCACTCAGAAAATCAGTGCAGAACTGGTTTTTAACAGGTTGATGTCTCTTTCATTGGCATTGCAGGCTCCACGGTATGCTACATAATGTGAATTGCAGGTTCTGAAATGGTTTTTGGTTTGTTTTAAGGCAAGCTATGCAGGGCGACACTTAGCAGGCAGGCAAGACCAGGCAACGCAGCTAAACGTCACAGAGGTACAGTTTTTTCAAGTAGCTCCTAAAGCTTCTTTTCACAGGAGCTGCCAATACAAAGAGGGATTTGTGACTGCAGCTGAGTTAAGGAGCATAAAAAGTACATGATGTCTTTATGAAAATTACAGTGCCTTAGCTGTGGTTGGCTTGAGGGTCGGCTTTATACAAAATGCTGTACTGAAGCCAAGCTGTGTCCTGAGGCTCTGTGTTAAGACACACACAGCAAACAATGAGAAGAGATAAAGCCTGTCCCAAGCGCTGCATGCATGACCACAAATGTGTTTTATGGCAGCTCAAGGACAGTGCTTTCGTTAACCTACCAAAGGCTGCAGGGTAGATGTGGCCATAAAAGGAGGGCACACACCCACTTGGGTGAAATCTTGTCTCTGCGAAAGCCAACGGGAGGTTTGCCATTGGCTCCCATGAAGCCCTTTTTGTCCATTACTGCACCCCTTTTCTGATGACCGTGGGCCAATGTCTCAGCTGGTGTAAAAGCTTCCCTACATTTACTGGGCTTCACTGATTGATTCCAGTTGAGAATATGGTCTGCCAAACACCATCTTCCCTGGGCAAAAAGGCATATGTGCACTAGCAACACTCAAGGGTACAACCCTTAAAGTTTCATCAAAGACTCACAGAAGCCAATAAATGATGTGGTTTATTAGGCAACTTTAGAAAAACCCAGACAAAAGGAGATTGCCTTTAGTTGGCCCATCCTGTGACCATCTGAGAGAAGACTTAGTAACTACATCAGCAAGCCAATCTCTTGGGTGCTATTAATGGCTGCATCTCCACTAACTTTAGTTTTCTCTGACAAAGAACAGGGCCCCTTACATCAAATGCATTTGAGGGCATTATCCATCTCACAATTTGCAAAGGTGTTTGTGATTATTTATTTACAAAGTTTCCCTATCATAGAAGCCATGTGTAGAAACAGAGCTTTGCCAACAGCTAGCAAATCCCTGCATCAAAGTAAGTTTGCACAAAAGTAGTATAATACAGAGTAAACAAAGCATGGCATGAGGCCATGGAGCTGAATGTTTCCAAAAGAGCTGTCTTTGTGGGGAGACATAGAATAAGATGATATGAAAGAAGACATAAAACTAGAGCAGAATAAGGAAGAAAAGCTAAAATTCTGCCTTGATTTACTCTCATTATTTCAAGAAGACATTTGGAAATGATGGAGTCAGTTTGAAGATCATGAGACTAAAAATAATCCAGGTTCTTCGTCTTTCTGAGATGATATTTTCTGTCGTTTTTCTTTAGCCTGCTTTTAAACAAAACCTACATCTTGCACAATCACATGACTTCAGGACAGACCTTTGAGAACAACATGAAATATCATGAAATGAGCCAAGGCATGGTGTAAATGAAGAATGTGGAGTACCTGTGCATGGCTCAGAGGAGAGATAGTCACAACAGAGATCATAGAATCATAGAATCATTAAGGTTGGAAAAGACCTTTAAGATCATCAAGTCCAACCATCAACCCAACAACCACCATGCCCACTAAACCATGTTCCAAAGTGCCACGTCCACACATTTTTTGAACACCTCCAATGATGGTGACTCCACCACTTCCCTGGGCATCCTGTGCCAATGTTTGAACAAAGATGTCGGGAAGAAGCTGCAAAAGGAAGCCAAGGAGCAAAAAGCAACAGAGCTTCCAAACAGAGGAAACCTTAAGAAAAAAATGTAGTGTATTTTAGGCAAAAGGAAGGGTGAGTAAAGACCAGCAGAGACCTGTCTTGCCACTGTCCTCTTCTAGGTCCTCTTATTGTACCTGTCCTTATCAATAGGAGTGATCAGAAAGCTTCTACTGTGTTTTCAGGAGAAAATTCAAAGAAATGTACTTTTTGACAATGCATTTTGTGAGCAGCTCACCCATTCAATTAAAATCTGATTCCACCAACTATCACCAAAAAAATAAAGGGTTCACCACCCTGGGATCCAACTGATAAAGTCTCCTTGAGGCCATCGTCCATTCAGAGACTGTGAGAGTATCCTTTTCCCAAAATAATCATATCAGATGTTTGGCTCTTCTTAAAATCATATTTGAATCAGCCCTTTTGGAAATTCTTGAGATGCTTGGTTATGCTTTGTTTACACTCAAATTGGAAGAAAAAACATTGCAATGCAAGTGTAATTCTAGCTGAGACCAAAACAGAGGGACTAGACTGCCCCATTCATGGTTTTCAAGCCGATTTGCCACATTCAAGACATTCAGACATATCTCTGGAAAAAAATCTGATATGAAACTAAAACTGCAATGAATTCAGTATTGAATCTCTTCCCAGCAGCATGGGCCCAGCATTTCAGCCCTGGGTTTCTGTTCTTAGGGTCAATCCTGATTCCTCCACTTTCAGAGTCAACCCATCCCCACCCTGGGTCTCCGTCTAAGCACTTCAGCCCTCTTTGGGAATATCATACTTTTTCTCAGGGGCATGCATTGCTCATGGAGAGTTTCTCTGACTAGTTATAAATCTGTAACAAATGGAAACCTATGTGTTGTTTTATTCTTTTAGGAGGCACAATTTATTTACTTCCTAAGAAAACAAATGCTGACATATCACTTCATTTATCCAGAGTTTGGAACACTGAGATCTGCAGTAACCATTTTTTTTGCCCACTTTCAGAAATATTTTGCAATACATACACCTACTCATTAGATTTTAAAAAATTTCGCCAAACTCACCCACTCGCTAGATAAAAAAAAAAAGTCCAATCCAGTCCAAATCCACAACATGATAACAGGCTTTTAAACAAATAAGCACATTTCTTAAAAAGAATCCATATCTGCTAAATCACTTGTACAGCAGTGCGGTAAATCAGCCCACAGACTAAGTGATACTTGATAGAATAGACTAGCTGGATATAAAAGCTTAAGTTTCTCATATGCAGCCAGCACTAATGTTTGCAAAGCCAAGGTTTGCTGTTGAACATTTTGAATGTGCTCTCCAGTTTGACTTTCTTGCTGTTGCAAGCACCTCGTGTCAGCATTCCTTGGAGTCTGCATAATGTACATATACACTGATCTTTAACCTCTGTGTCATCACCCAGACCAAAATCAATAGAGGGATATGACACTGGTGGGACCATTTGCCCACAGTAGTTCAAACAGACAGATGGGCTGTTGTACGAGCATGGGGCCAAAGAAACTTGGAGTCGGTCGATGGGTTTTTATTTTTTTGGAGCGTGAAATGAAGCTCTCAGAAACTGGATGCAGAAAGAGGTGGGTTCAGCTTCACTGTCAGCAAAACCACCGCAGGTACTGTAATCTTTGCACCTTGAGGCACGGTGAGGAGGTTGCCTGCCTTTGGGCTTTGCTGTTTTCTGTCTTTTTATTGTATGGATTCCCCCAAGATTCACATAAATATTGCTTTCTCTCTTAAACTAAACCAGCCCATGAATAACAAAAGAAAAAAGTAGTTACCCTCCATGGTGCCTGTAAAATTTGCTGTCCTTGTCCTAAAGGACTGTGACCATTTTCTCTCAGCTTTCCCCCCACAGTGTATGAAATGTGGTTATACATTCAGAGCCTGGTCACTGCTCACTTGCCAGCCTTGCAGACGGCGATGGGGCTGCTATACACTGGATTAACTCAGAAAAGAGGTGGGTGGAGGTGACGTGAAATGGGGCTCCCAATGACACAGCTGCACGTGAGGTCATTCTCCAGTGTTTGGCTGCAGAAGGCACCCACTGGCCAAAATTCAAGTCTTTGTGGCCCTCAAGCATTGCGAGAGATACACAGGGTGAAGAAGGGTGAGTGGAGGTGCTTGGAGGGGCAGGCAGAGCCCCTGCAATGCCAAGCCCAGGGAGGGCAGCTTCACTCCTCCTTGTACCTGGACAGTGCTGCAAAACACTGTGCCTTTCTACGCTCCGGTTGTCCTGGCTCCAAGTTTCTGCTGTGTCTGGGCTCCTGGTTTGTAGCAGTGCCCTACTCCTCCTCTTAGGGGGGTTGTAGAGACCCACACAAAGGTGCACAAAACAGCCTGGCGCATTAACACTTGAAACAATTTAGCAGTGGAGTACTACTGCCATTTCCCTCTCTATATATTTCTTCTTTCATGCCCATAACAGCCCATGACTGAAAATCAGGCAGACACATTCAGTTGTAAAAATAAAAATATTCTTAGTTCACATTTTTGCAAATGCCTTTTTTTCCCAAGAACAGTGTATAACTCTTTATAATACAGCCTAGTTAATATTTCGCTTTCATTCTATACTAGCACAACATTTTAGAAAGATGGGATGAAAAAAGCAAACTGAACTTTAGGAAGAAACCACTATTCCCAGGCAAACTGATCTTTAAAAAAATATCATAATGAAATCAATATGTATTATTACACATAATGAAGCAAAATGTATATTTTTACATATTAACTCTATTTGCTTTTACCCTTTACATGTAGTCATAAAAATATTTATTTTTGTGCTTAGAATAACAAAATGAAAGCTCAGTGTTCAGGCTTTATCTGGCTGGCACTTATTATTCCCATATGTTAGGGCAACAACCAGATTGCTCTGCCAGTTAATTCTGTGACTCTTTCTCCACCTTTTCATCTGATCCAGCAAAGATTATTTTCTTTACAGATATTATTGCAAAGAGGTGACCGATTGCCACTGGGCGCAAAGTTAAAAATGAAAGGATCAATTAAGTTTGTTCTTTTTGTGAGAAAAAATTGCACATTTGCTCAGAACATTAAATTTCATCTGAGGAGCAGAGATGAGGAATAAAGATGCTTTCAATATTTTAAACAAGACTCCCTGTTTCAATAGCAATGCTGTATTTGGACTTTTACTCTGGAAAGAAGTCCCACTCCCAGCTCTGCTCACTGAACTTGATGGCAAAATGTCCTTTTGACTTTAATGGAGCAGGGACTGAAGACAACAGGGTAGCCCCAGAAGATGAAGTTGATAAGATCAAGCTTTTTATCCCTGATATGCCTGAATCATGTACGATTTATGTGTGCAAGGTGTTTTTGCATTGTGTTTTGTCTGAATGTACTACTAATCCATCTGTGGTGAGCTTTTGGAGGTGCACCACCACCATCCCCAAGAAGTTCAATTGGAGCCAGAGAGCAGGTTCTGCAGAGCAGTTTAAGGAGGGAGAAACATATGGTCAGTCATGATCTGAATTGAAGACACACTCTCCCTCCTCCCAAGGCACACCACATTGCACCGGGCCTTTGCACGTCTGCAACCTGTTGGGAACATACAGCTGATAGACTACCCATAAAAATGATTAAGTGAAGGAATGGGTCTTCATCAACCCTGCAGGCATGGTTGACTACAGCTAATAGGAGCTACAGAAATATGTCTGTAGCTCAGTCACAACCCCCTTCCTGGCAGGGTCAGTTTGCACTGAGCTCCATGACACTATGCTTGGACACTTACCATGCCTCATCCTGTCAGTGCAAGGCCTGACATCTACACTTTCTACACATCACCACGACAGTGGTAGTGTAGCCCTGACCAGTATCTGAGTCTGAAGTTTGAAGCCTTCATTTCTTCTTTTGGGTCCTCTGAGATGTCCCTGCAGCAGGACCCAGAAATGCTTCTCAGCTTCTGTGGCCAGGAGCACCCACACTTGGCTTATTGCCTGGTGGGATTAGATGTGGCTGTGCACCAGTGCCCACCACCATACTCTGGTCTATCCATGGGGATGGAAGGAGCCCTGGTGGACACTGGCCAGTTCCCTGAGCTGACATTTCATGCTCATGGCTGTGGGACATGTGACTATGAGATCCATGGCTACAGGATAATACATCCCAGCCATCATCTTGGGGAGTCTGCTGGAGATTTGGAGCAGGAAAATCAGCAGTGTCCATATCGGTTATGGACTGAGGGGAAACACCAAAGTCAGATTTCCCAGACCTCCACAGACACCTCCATGGAGCCCCCTCTCAACATGTACAGGTGGACAGGAGCAGGGCTCTGCAGCCCTGCTGCAATGCAAGCACCAACTGCAAGAAGAAATTGCTGCCTCATTTCCAGCAGTGCATCCACCACGCAAGTGCTGAGGACATATGGAGCAAGCTGGAGTCAGCGGGTGAGAAAAAGACAGAGCAGGGAGGGAGTTCATGGGAAACGGAGCGAGCAAAATGCTTCCCTTGGAAAGGTGTCGTAACCACCGTGATAACGAAGGTACAATGCTTCAGATGTCAACAGGACACCACAGGATCCTGGAAAAATTGCACAGCTGCTCTGCTGCAGAACTGTTCATCATTCACAAAACAGTTTTTCTTCCTCATTATCAGATTATTACAGGTAGTTTCTGTACTGCTAGAGCTCCATTGACCAGCAGCGTGAGACTTTTCAGAGCTGCAGCTGCTCAGGCAGAATCAAGTATCCTAACATAAAAGTTATGTACATATTTCATTCCCTTCCCCTGACAGAGCAGCCAGAGCCATATAAGCAACTTTATATTGACATAATTCATCCCCACTGGGGGTGTTATATCATGTTAGAGAGATTTAGATGGTTAATGTGATAAAACTTGTGAATAGAGAAGCTCGTAGGATCTTGAATTAGTTTTTTTACTCCTTGCACTCTACATGACTCACAGTAACTCAAGCTTGTAAGAATAACAGAGTATAAATTGGCCAGGACTAAGCCTCTTTGCTGGTACAGATCTGTTTTTAACTACCTGTCTGCTCAAACCTTTCACAACCACAGAAATCTTGTACAAGGATAACAGGTTTGCTCCCAAGTAACGTATCACCTATTGCAAGCACCGCACATATGCCAAACTTTCCGAAGGAAACCAGTGATTCTGGATTCTTTTATACCTACATGCCTGTCCTGAGAAAACTCACAAGGTATCTTAAATGGGAACTGCTTTTTGTAAGGAAAAGAGTGGTAAGGATGCAGTCTCTGAAAGATACAGATTGTTCTGCAGAGGGGCATTCTCATATCTTCAGGACATTCTTGGGAAAGAGAAAAGACTAAAAAAAGCACTGAGGAAGAAGGAAAGAGATCTAACAGCCAATAGGGAATGATGAACAGAAAGGGTGAGAAAGGACAGTCTTGGAAAGGGGCTAGAAAGTAAAAGACAACAAAGGAGGGAAAAAACAGAGGAAGGCGAGGGGGAGGGGATAGGGAGAGGAGAATGTGTGAAACAAAGGTGAAAGAAAGGAAAGAAGAAATGAAAATGAGAAGCGAAGAAAAGCCACGTTGAGTGCTGAGACGAGTATGTTCAGTTCCTATTTTATTTATACATTTATATTCCAGGCAGTGTTTAGTAGGTGTCTTTAAAGGCTGTGATTTATTACAATTTTTCCTTTTCAGTCCTGCAGAGGAAGGGGCAAAGGCCAGGAGGGGCTGGATTCTTTGCCTAGGGCATGGCTGCTCCTCAGGCTGGCCCTGAATTCAGAAAAGTGCTAATGCTCCCTGGAGCTGGAATGCAATTAATTTTCTATGGCACAATGTTCCAAACAGAGCATATTTGGGGAGGCTCAGGTTTGTGATTCTAGGCTACCCTTAGCCTATCTGTGCAAATTGGAGCTGCGACACCAGCTCTCCACACCAGGTTATTATTTTACACTTGGAAAACCAGCACATCTGGGATTTTTGACCCAAAAATGTTTGTTTGCATGACATTTCTTTAAGTGAAGAGGGCGAGCATCTCATTTTACCCACGTAAGTAAACTCTGGCAGCCTGGCCGGAGTCCACTCGAGTCGGCAGCAAAATTTCCTCTGACTTATCTCTCACTGCATTTTTTTATTTAAACTTTGTAAAGGTCAAATTTGGGGGATCTTTTTTTAACAACACTGAGCAGAGACACTGGATGATTTAGAATAATCAGTTTAAAACCACATGTGACACGTAGCTGTGGCAGCATGTTTTTTCCATGACAGCTTGTTGTGTGTCACAAGAACATTTGTCACTGATCACTCAATTATCCACAAATTACAGCTTAACTTCATTTACAGTATTTCTTGGTGAAAATCGAGGCAGTCTCCTGAAGCCAATAGGCCCCACCTCCTGTTGTACCATTGCAATCAGTAGATTATTGATAGCTGAGAATTTAACCCAGACTTACAAATATCTTTGCTTTAAAGACATTTTGCTCCTATCTCGCAGTAATAACAATGTTTTTTGGCTGCTACATGCTTCAGAAAGCTGCAGAATTTTCTAATAAAATATCTGTTTTTTTCATCAGTGGCCAGAATTTTCAAAGGGGAATTTTAAAAAAAATTTCCATTTTTTCCCTTGCCTCATTTAAGCTCTCTCTCTGAAGCTGGAAATCTGGTCCTTGCACACATCTCCCACCTGCACTGCCTGTGCAGCTATTCCCCAGCTCCTGGGGGGTGCCTGGCGACATGGGACGGTGACAGGGTTGTCCCAGGTAGTGCAAGGGTTACACCCAGCTTACGTGTGGCAACACTTTTGGGAAAGATAGAGTTACGAGACTCACGGGTGGGTTTGGGCTTTGCTTTGTGCTCTGGTTAGAGCTTGCTTTGAGGCTCCTGGAAACCTCAGGTAGATAGGCTGTTATTTCCAGAGACTTTCTGCTTCTTCTTTGACCACCTCCTTGTTATAAATGGAATAAAACAACTCAGACTTAACATAGATGAAAGTGTACCAGCATGCATCTTTTCCCCAGGGCAAAAGGGCAATCAAAGCTTTGTGTCAACTACTTTTAGTGAGGGTAATGCCTCTGAAGAAGGAGCAATGCCCTTCTTTTGGGAGCCTCATCTGAAACCTTTCCAAACAAGTAGCCAGTACCAGCGAATGAGTTGTTACCTCTGGACACCTGTGCTACCTTTTGCTGACTGAACTAGAAAAAGAAGGAACGATTGACCATTGCAGGACTCAGCCCATTCCAACCTCCATTGTTCAATAAATAATTGAAAATGGTTGTACCGGGGAAGTATGACTTCATGGTGTTTGAATAAGGTATGTTACCCAGTGGAGGCTGATGGAAGGAAGATAAAATACGTTGAATACTGTATATTTAGACTATTGTTTGGTAGGTGAAATAGCATTTCCTTGTGAGTCACTGACTTTACTTGTGGATCAATACCGCGCTACAGAGGCTATAACTTCGCATGCAGCGCAGCTTCCCCTTGCTTGACTCCTCAGGAGAGAGGATTTGAGTAATCTCTTTGCTGGCACGAACACACTGGCAAAAGCAGGAGCTCCCAAACTGTGCTCCCCGATTCACCGGTGGTGCAAACACTGCTTTGAGGAAGATGTAGCAGAAGCCAGGATTTTAGTTTGGCGAAGGGGGTGTGCACAGAGAGGATGGGAAGAACGTCTGGGAAGTCAGAGGGTCCCTGTTCTCTGCTCAGGGACCCGTGAGCACACCTGGTGCTTGCAGGGACACCCTCTGCTCCTTCTGCCACCAAGTGTCACCACAGCACGTGCGGGCTGAAGCTCCATGTCTGGGCTGTTGCCCTCTGCTGTCTCTACTAGAGCTGCTTAAGTGGGGAACAGCAGAAATTACCCCTCAAATCCAAATGGTGAGGGGTTTTACAACCTGGGAAATCTAGCCTGGACCTTTCCTACAACCACTGCACATCAAGAAGGCTAGGTGTTGGATGGAGATACCTTTCTGTCTTCTCCCAAACAGTGTGCTACAGCTGCCACGGTTGCAAAATATTTTAGACAGCTGCTGGACCAGCAAACCTCTTTTTCTTTTTCCTTAAGCCTACAAGATTGAGACCAAAAGTCCAGTAGGTGAGCCAGCCCCAGCTCTCACTGAGTCTCCTATGGAGGAACAGCTTTCCACACTGGCTTGTGGAGCAGGCTTTATGCTCTTCGAGTCCAGGGAAGGGTCTTGGTGCCTTCCCTCTGTTTTGACTGCGGCAATGCCCATCACTGCACCTGAGCAGGTCTGAACTGTTGTTGATCTAACGCGACCGCTCTGCTGAAAGCAAGTGATTCGGAATGGAGGTTTGGGGCTGGCTGCGGGGAGGGTGGGTGGCTAATTGTTGACATACAGCTCTTTTCTCTGGCTCAGCTTGGGTTTGGGGCTTGAAGGTACACAGTGCCTGGTATCATCTGAAGGGTGAGTGCAAAAGCTTTGAAAGAAGCAAAGGAAGTCAGGCAGGGAGCCTCCATAAATCTATCAGAAAGTTAAATACTGTAAAATCTCCATGTTGTTTACCAGCTGTGCCTACAACGAAGACAGAAATAATCCTGGTAAAACATGACCTTTGATCAGCAAGGTGGAGAAATTAGGTCAAGCAGGTTTTTGCTTGGCTGAAACCATAAGCTGGGGATGGACAGAAATTAAATTCTCTCCCCAAAACGTGTTAGTCTGAAGACTCCAGAGAAAGCTGCTGTTCAGCAGCCTCCTGCAGCCATCTTGCCGCACCTGCAAGCCCTCCATGCCCGGGCGCTGGGTGGGGGGGGCACAGCGCATGCACGGAGTACGGGCGCTTGCCGGCTCCGTGGGCCGGGTTTTGCTGCTTGGAGTACGTTACGGGGCATGCTCTGGCCCGGCCTCCTTGTATGACCTTGGGGAAGCCCTCGTGCCCGTTCAGACTCCGTTATCCCCAGCGGCAGAAGAGGGCACGGTCACTCCGGTGCTGCGGGCACGGTGCGAGGCGTGCCCCGTCCCCAGTCCTGCGGGTGGGA
>NW_010515189.1:0-717 GCF_000687285.1 Phaethon lepturus | reverse complement strand
GGGTTGTTGTGACCCAAGTGCAGGACCCATCACTTCTTGTGACTGAATTGCAGGACCCGGCACTCGGCCTTATTAAACCTCATACAGCTGACC
Source organism: Phaethon lepturus (assembly GCF_000687285.1). NCBI lineage: Eukaryota > Metazoa > Chordata > Aves > Phaethontiformes > Phaethontidae > Phaethon > Phaethon lepturus. The sequence goes on along the minus strand of NW_010515189.1, from coordinate 624 downwards.
TCTGCCCATCGATCCAGCCTGTCCAGATCCCTCCGCAGAGCCTTCCTGTCATCGAGCAGATCAACACTCCCACCCAAGTTGGTGTCATCTGCAAACTTACTGAGGGAGCACTCGATCCCCTCATCCAGATGATCAATAAAGATATTGAACAAGACCGGCCCCAAAACTGAGCCCTGGGGAACACCGCTCGTGACCTGTCACCAGCTGGATTTAACTCCATTTACCACAACTCTCTGGGCTCGGCCAAGAAACAGTCTTGACTCTTAAAAAATAATTTATTCCTACCAGATTGCATCCTGTGATTAAGGATGAGCTCCCGGCACACACCATCCCTCTTGCTGGGGACCCCAGGGTAACTTTCCCACACAGACATTGAGCCCACCTTACTTCCATAGAGCAAGGTGAATGGCACATGTTTTGTCAATGCAGGTGCTCTTCCTGGAAATCTACCACATACAAATTTCTGTTGTCCTTAACTTAAAGCTCATGATTCAGACATGCCGCAGACTGGATGTGATGGCTGCTGAATAGCCAGGCTGGGCTGGTTTTACAACTTACCTCAGGAAGGTGCACTGTTACCCCAATACACCACAAAGGGCTCGGTTCTGGGGCCGGTCTTGTTCA
>NW_010515188.1:0-45221 GCF_000687285.1 Phaethon lepturus | reverse complement strand
AAAAAACATGTAGACGTGGCACTTGGGGACACTTAGGGCTTGGTGGTGTTGCGTTGATGGTTGGACTTGATGATCTTAGAGGTCTTTTCCAACCTTAATGATTCTGTGAAAAGATGCTTCCAGATAATGTGAATTAAGTTGCTGGCTCATTTGAGGAGGGTGAACTGCAAAAGCAGCACACATCACAGACAAATCCCTTCGTGTTCTCCCAACTCGATGACAGTGGGAGTGTGTTAAGTCTCACAGGAGCAGGCTCAGCTCTGGAATGCAAGTTTCAGTGCTACCCAACTTGCAAAACGCAAAACTGAATTCAAAAGAAAGAACAGGTAGAGGAGCTCTAAGTTACTCGTAGCGCCCTCCCTCACTAGTGCATACCTGTGCAGCGTCCCCTGATAAGCCTGTTTCCTGCAGTCTGTTTCTAGCAGTCCTGCATGTTAGGCTTTCCATCGTATCCTACAGATATCATTCTGCAATGTTTTCCGTAAGTTCAGTTTAAGTTTCCTGACATTTCAATCTGGTAGGTATTCTGAATTATCAGTCTCAGAGTATTCAAAAAAACTTGTTTCTACCCTGGATGTTGACACCAATAGCAGCTCTGCACAATTGTTACTCTGCCAAGTATAGTGTCTTGGTAAGTGTTCCTGGCATCAGCTCTCCTCGCCCCTTGTCTCCTATAATGAAGTGCTGCAGATACATACCTGATACTGGCTGTTCTTATGCTTCCAAATAACGAGAGCTCATCAGCACTACAATCGGTGTTTAAAAAGTCAAAACTTTCCAGCACTGTCTCCACCATTAAACTTTCCATAGATGAATGTTTGTGATGAACTGTCTTTAGCTGTTGATGGAATGGAAGGAAAAATATTGTTATTTGTAGTTATCAAGCTGTTTTGTATGACTAATTTGCTGTTTTTCAAATCACTCTTAATAACAAATGAATTTGCTTTTCTGATTTCATTCTTAATGCATCAGGAAGGTTAGCTCTTGATCCCAAAACAATGTTGCTAATTAAATTCAAAATATGCTTTCCACATTTTAATGTCTGTATTCCTGTCTTGATTTCCGTGCCTGCTAAGGCTGGTATGAGAGCTAATTTTCTGTGCATCTTCTGCCATTAGTGCAATTTTTATTTATTCTCTGTCTCAGATCTAGAGGTAGCAATCTTAGGAGTCTGTTGCATTCTAGCATAATATCCAAGAATTTCGATAGTAGGGGATTTCATGGGGCCACTAACTTGGAAATTTGGAAAGGCTGCTTTGAGAGCACTTGGTTTGTTTTTTTTTTAATTTCTATTTTTAAAGTGGTTGCACTGGAATAGGAAGTCAGTGCAGTTTTGTTAACATCATTTATTATTCCAGACCTTAGATGAAGTCTTACAGTATCTTATCTCCCAAGTCTGCACACTTTCCCCATATACTACAATGCTACCGAATTTGCAATATAACCCACTGCTTGCAGAAAGCTCTTCTCCAGGACCTTTCCTCTAAAGAAAGAAATGTTTTCAGCATCATATGACTGTCAAGACAGACTGAACTGCCTGCAAAAGCTAAGTGATCCTGGAGAAACGTTAGGTTTGATGATACAGTCATCTCAAGATATACTAAATCTGAAAAACAGCAAGAAAACATTAGAAGCAAACCAAAATGCAGAGGCTCTGACATACAGTGCAGATTCTGCTTAGCCCAGACTAGTTTCCACTTTGTGTCCAGTTCCTTAATTTCTTTTTCCAGATTATTGAGCTGCACACAGCACTTGGAGGCCGTCCCCGAGAGGTGCTGTGCAACACGGTGCTCCTGTGTGGTTAGCGCTCAAGGCTGCCTTTTCTGAGCAGTGTCTGACCTCTGGCGGCCAAACTTACTCTTTGGGAACATGCCATCGATCCATCACTAAGTCAAATCCACCACGCCGTCACGGAACTTCGAACAGTTTTAGGAGTAACAGTGGAAGCTACACCTCTACCAAGAGTAAAACACCACCTTACCTTTAATTTATCCCTCAGAGATGAAACCTGGTATTCCAGTTTCTCAAGTTGGGCTTGCCTCACTTCATGTAATTTCAGCAAATTTAACACTTCTTCGAGAGTCTTATCGATTGACTTTGTACATCCATCTAGTTTTAGGTCATTTGCAGCGTTCAAGCTTTTCTGGCTAAAGTCTTCTTGCTCTGTCAGACGGCGACTTCTGGTCTGGTTGAAAGAATCTCTACTACCTTTGTGACGATTCAGAAAACTAGATGGGTTATTTGGAAATCCATCCACACATGGAGTCTTCTTCAGGATATCTAGAGTTGTATGATTTGGAAGAGGATGCTGTCTCTCTTCTGCACAAGTCTCTTGAATAATCACCAATGGCAATGTCCTATGGTCTGGAGCTGGAGTTGTATTTCTGGATTCTGTCCCTTTCTGATCCTCAGAACTGAACGAGTCTGCCTCGCTTGTCTCTGCAGGGTTGTGAGGCTTTTTCCTCCCATGTACATCAAAATCACAGGCAGCCAAGTAGCTCAATATGCTGGGAGGCTGAGCTTCATCACCTACATCCCCTTGGTTCTGCCTTTGCTGTAAAAGAGACTGCAGTAAACAGATTCATAAGTGAGCACATATACAATTGAAAAGCATAAGATGCTGCGTAAGGTGGAGAACTGTGGTTTCCTGTTCTTATAAACGTACGCACCCAAACTGATGATAACCACAGGGCTCCTCTGCACAAGGGAGCCAGGCCAGCATAGACGAGACAAAAGGAACTATTGAAACAAAGGACTAAGGGCCTCCTGGATGAGCTAAGTGGAGCAGTAGTGACTGTGCTTTTAGATCTTTCAGGCAAAAGTTACAGAGGTAGCTAAAAAATTATTTCTGGAAAAAGAATCTTGTCAAGCACCTTTCCTGTCACATCAGCCTAGGACAGGATGTGAATGTACTGGTTAGAGGAAATGTTCATTTTCAAGAGTCCAACATACCCTCTATAAATAATAAACCTTTCTGAAGAAGACTGCATATTCTGCTGCCTTGGCGAGGCAACCCCAAACCTGACTCAGACTTGATGCTGGGGCACATATATATGATGTTATCAGTACTTGGAGATGTATGGCAGAATTAACAGGATCATATAAAACAACCATGAAAACAGAACCCTCTTAAACGAATGAGGAGGAGGACAGGGTTTTCTGTTTTCGTGGGTTACACGTGGCAAAACGTGGGGTCGAGGAAGAGGAAGGCTTATTTCACAGAGCACCTCTAAGACTCCATTCTGCTCCATGGCTACTGAGACAGATTGGTTCCTAGCTTGATTCCCACTATAGACTATTTGAGCAGATGCCCACACCCCTACCATTCTGTCTGCCGAGAGGAATATTTGGCAGGGTTGTTTTGGGTTTTTTTCCTTTTACAAAATCTAAAATGGAACTCTAAAGAATAGGGGTTAAAAAAAAAATAAAGCCACAAAATAAACTGCAAAGGCCCTGGAGTGCTACATTTTCACATTTCTGAATGTGTTCTTCAATAGCCTAATCTAATCCAAAAATTGAGTCCTAGGTCTGTGCTTTGCATTTTGCTTTCCTCGACATACTTACCAGGTAGTATTTCTCTCTGAAACTGGGAGTATTTGGTGGGGTCCAGTTGTACAACGAGCTCTTCCTGCTACCCACAGAAAACTTGGCAGCGGTTCCAGGTGACAAAAACAGGTTCTCTGTGTCAAAGGGGCTGTAGCAGAAGACACAAAGGCCTAGGTGTCAGTAAGACCAGAAAGCACTGAAATGTTTAGCAGCAGGAACAGCCACTAGGGTGACATTTAGTAAACAACACAGAATAAAACGAAAGAGAGACTGCCTCTCTGATCAATGTCTTTGATGGCACCGCAGAGAGAGAGGTAGGCAAACAGGTTGCATATTTTACACAGAATTCTCAACACCCTTTAGACAGGGGCCTGTGCCGCAGTCTTTGGAAGAAGAGACCAGCAGGCCAAAAGTCTGAAATGCTCCCCGTCCTTCTGCAGCGTCCTACACAGACACTGTGCTGGCAAGCACCGAATAGGCTGCTTGCTGACAGCCACTGGGCAGCTAGCAGGACACGCACCATACCAGATAGGAAGGAAGTATAACACAAGTAATAAGGGAAAACTGTCATTAATTTCCCTCCTGCAGAGTACACACCACCTGGAAAAGCCACTAAAAAAACCTTCATTATCCTTCAAATATTAACAAACAACTCCTTTGGCTGGCAGAGGAAGTTTGTGCAGTGGTATACGGCAAGTTATGTGGTTCATACAGTCATGGATGAGTCCAGTTATAGCCCCAGAGGACACTGGCTATGGTCTACAAGAGTTTGTCAAGCCCTGCTCTAAAGACTTCCTAAGGACCTACTACATCACAGCCATTAATTTCCCAACTCCTTTACAAAGCAGCCTAAGGAAACTTGGACGAACTGTCTACCAAAGTGCAACTCAGCTAACCAGGAGACAGAAAACATATTTAAAATTAAGTAAAGCAAGCTTGTTTTTTCTGCATGTTACTTTTGTTCCCCACTGATACACCTTGTGGCACCAAAAGAAAGTTTGTTTTTCCACTTAAGCATTGGCGTTTTGATAAAAGTGAATTGTTTATAACAAGTATGTGATCTCATAGATATGAATATAACAACCAAACAGTAGGATAAAGTCAGCTGCATTTAGCTGTACAGTATAGAACCCCTAGAAGTCTGAAAAGATCCAAACAGTATTTAGGACTAAGCACTTACAGGGAAATTATGTTCTGCTCTCTGGCAAAAGTTAAAAACCAGAGCTCCAATTCTCTCTAGATTCTCATGTTGCACAGGAATTCTCAACAGCATCCTGCAGCGCAACACACCACTGTCTTCCTCAGCATGGCTGTAACACTCTGTGAGCTCGCCTAATACAGGTTAATTGGCTAAATTAACCAGTGGCACCCAGCTGGGGTTCATCAAACAGGCCAATTCCATGGAGTCACATGAACAACGATCTGCATTGTCTCACTATTGGAAAAAATATATCAGGTTTCTGACAGTAAGGGCCTTTTAGCCAAAGCCTGCTATGTTTACTGATGGAAGCAAATTACTCCCATCCATGGCATTTCTTAAGAAAAGTCGCAGGGATCCATTCCTCAGATTTTTCATTTTTAGCTTTTAATATAGCAATGCAGTAATGCAAAATGACACTTTGGAGGAAAGGGACAGGAATAACAAGCTAAATCTGTTTGGCCTCTTTGACAATTACTAAAACCCTCTAGCAAAACACAGCAATTCAGCTGCCCTCCAAACAAGCAGACGCTCCCTGTCACTGCACGATAACAAGTTAAAAGAGGACAGCAAAGCAAAGGGTGAAGGAAAGAATGAAGTCTGCTCTAAAGCATGTATTATCTCTTGATTGTAAGCTCTTTGCGCATGATCTGTCATCTTGTTCCACATTCGTACAGCAAACAAAACATCATACTGCGACAGATCTATGAACTCATCTCTCCAGCACCTTGACATTGACAGAAGCCAGTAGAGGGTATTCAGGGAAAAGCCTAAGAAATAAGTAAAATATAACAGGTTTTGCCTAGTCACATGTTCAAATTTGAGGCAATCCATAGCTTACATCTGTCATGCACCAGACACTGCAAGAAGACTATTGCCTTTAATTGTCACATGCTTTTCCTTAGTTTGTCTAGTCACTTCCTAAAATAATAGACACAAAATTCCCGTGTAGGTCAAAAGTATGCAGAAGTTTCGTTATTTAACTTTACATTGTGGAACAAGTACCTTGACTTGAGGCAGGGGGGTTGTCTCTGTGGCTGTACCAAGAGAAACGGTGGCTAATCATTTCCTCTCCACATTCCCCACAGCAAATGTCTATAAGCCTGCACACTATTATCCATCAACACCTTTTCAAGACTGAAAAATTCTATTAAAAAAAATAGAAGTGGCCCCACTTCTCTGAACATCTTTGTTGTCTCCATTCTATCTCTATATTGCCAAACAAGTTGGCCTTCGGTTGTGACTAATTACAATTTTGGCATTAAATGCACAACACTACCATGCCATCATTAAGGCCAATGTAAACGTGGCACATCGCTCTCCTTTAGCTTGCCTGAGCACCGTTGCAGGACTTCAGTGTTCAGGTCCAAAACACACATGCCCAGCCTGACCTTGAGGGGGTTTATAATTCATCAGAGCTCATGTTTCCTAGGTTGAACGTCCCATGACATCAGAAGCTTCTCATCCACACACATTCAGAGATGCCTCAGCCTTGACAGCACTAAGTGTGGATTCTCAGCAAGATATTATTTTGTCATAACCACCAAACCCGTGGAGGGATGAAATACTTGAGATTTCTACCATTTTCCTCACCCTGCTGCATTTTTCTGTTGGGTGTGTAAGGAGGACACTTCCTGGTTTATGTCCTCAGAGAAGCATAAGTGATCAGGCAGAGCACGTAAGAGTTGAACTCAATTCAGTCTTCAGCCCCAGAGGATCTGCATCCCTTTCTCCCACTGCCAATACTGTGCCCTAATTACTCCCCTTCTGTCTAGTCGCTCCATGTATTAAATACCACCAGGCCAGAAGGGCTCTTGGTGGATAGACCTGTCTGAATCCCACTACTAAGCCTGTGAATCCAGAGTTGCATTAACACAAAAAAAAAACCCCAATTCTGGTCAGCTGGATTGGACTCACTGTTAATCATAAGATTTCCTTTGTTTCCCCTATTGAACACAGGTGAAGATGCCCATGCAATTTTAAGTGTGATTGTTGTCAGGTTTCTCCTACCCACTGAAGCATAATAAGCACCAGTTCCAAGCTTAGTACAGCTTATCACAAGACTAAGCTACGAAACATCACTTCCACCAAAAGCATAGCGATGCATTGATGGACTACCGCCTAAAGCTACCTGCATGAGTAACTACCTATTCACGTAAGTTTTCATTTGCAAGAGCAGGCCTGTCAATAGGTATGTATCAAAAAAAAAACAAACAGAGGCTTCCCTTTTTTATTGTCCGTTAAGGTTTTTTTTCTCCTACTCCACGAACCCTGGCGAGCCAGGCCAGCACATGCTCAAAGCAGGCAGAAATTACAAGAGTGGTTCTGGCTGGCTGGTACCCTTAGATCCCCGTACGGGGTGCTAACTGAAGTTCTCAAAAGAGAATACAGGCTTTCTCTTTGTCCTTCATGTGAGACAGAATTCAAACTGCTGTTTAGGTTGGCAAAAAAACCAAAGTCTTCTGCCAAACTGGCCAACAAAGCCATTCTGCGACAGGCCCAAGCTCATTCACACTCCTCATGGCATAATCTATAAAGGCAGTGAAGGAACTTTTGTTAAGAGTCCAGAAGACTAGTGGCCCGTTTAAAGAAAATATACATTTAGAAGTGGAAGAGTGATCTACATTTGGATTTTGCACAAAGCAGATCTAGATTGAAAGCTTGCCTCTCGGGGAAGTTTGGGCAAATCAGCTACATTTGTTTAGTTATCCTTAAATCAAAGAAAAAAGCAGCTGTTGAGTGCTCTATCCTTGAAAATAGAAAGACCCCGAGTTATCACCACACAACTTCTCTTTTCTGTAAACAACTTCAGTAAACAGGCTGTCAGAGGATGAGCCTGCTAGTTCTGTGCAGAAGTGCTCTGAAGAATCCACTTGGTAGGATACCAGCGCATTTCACAAAACTTAAAGACAGCAAAGACACACAGCTGGAGTTTTCTCATACACTGAAAAATTCCAAATGGGGATTAACTCCCAAAGAAAATGCATCACTGTCAACCCTGCTCCCCTGTTGCCACCTCTAAAAGCTGGGTGGTGGTTGTCCCAAATGCCATAGAAGTTCTCCTCTTGCCAGTCAAAAGCCGCACTCCAAGCTGTGAGCTACTGCAATAATCAAGCATCAACATAATTTGAATTGTATTTTTCTAGAAAATTTAATCACAAATATAATTTGCATTGGAGATTTAGGCTATTATCTGAGAAACTATGCAATATCCCGGAATAGGAAGGTGTTTTCCTCATATAGTCCTTTTGGAAGAACAAGTTATGCGCATAATTATTTATGCAAGTTATTGACAGTGAGGAAAGGCAAACAAGTAGATCCAGCAAAAGTAAATGAAGTGAATCTGTTAGATCCATTTGTGTGGGTTAATAAGAGAGTAGAAGTGATTTCTTCCAGACTCCACTATGAACGTGTCATCTCTCAATATAGCACTTCCCATATTAGGGCAAAAACAGATTTTATACCCACTTCAGTAAAGAAAGTATGTCTCCTTCACTGCACAAGCGAAGCTTCTTAAAATGTTAGGCTTGAAGTCAGGGAAAAGGGAATTCCCTTATAAGAAAAGCATCTCCACGAGCAGAGTTCTGCCTCCAGTCCTTTCTGCTCTGAAACTGCGTCTAGAGCTTTTGACCATTTTACATCCAGATTAAAGCCAATGCAAGTTCTGGCAGCGTGTGTTGCAGGGTGAGAGATGACAAATAAAGGCATCGGACTTTGCTGGGGATCTGTAAGAGTTCATATATCCTTCTACTCCCCTCTTCTCTCCTTCCTTCCCCAATACTAAGGCAAGCATGTCAAAACAATAGAATATTTCAATTGGCCTTCACTTAAAAGGACTGTCATTTTAAGAGCTACTTTTAAAAAAATATATACAATGCAACTTGCACTATCCCCACAGTCTTCAATAACTGCCATGAATGTCTCTGCTTTCAGATTCAAATGGGAATACATACATAACTAGGCACGAGTAAGAGGAAGTTTCATAGGGCATATAATGCAAGATCACAGCCAGCTTGTGGAATGAGGCTTTGTTACGCAACTAATTAGTGGCTCAGCTTCTCAAATAAGAAACAGAGGCCTCAAAATTCTCAGAGCAACTGCAGCACCTCACCAAAACAAAACATATACTGATGCCCATTGTTAGACCTCAGGAGGAAAAAGTGTCATAAACAGGTGCGGGCAAAACTCTGCTGTGTGAGCTTATTTCTCATTGACTTGGAGCAATGTGTGTGTTTGAAAATACTTTTCAGATGCTGTTGCCAAGACCCATGTTTTGGCCCAACTGCATGTACAATGCAACACTAAATTTCAAGAACCACAGCATACACAAAAGACATTCAGAAAATAGCATGTTGATCAATAAAGCTTTTCTTTCCCCAATCCCAGAAATGCAACCTGAAAACTGTTTATCAACACTTGAATAGGAACTGCAACAGAAAACCTCTGTGGCATTTCTCCTGTTGGTGGCTTAAAAGGCTGTGGCAAGGTTGAAGTCAAACAATGCTTCCAAAGGTAATTAAAAGTATAAACAGAGTATTAAGACCTGAAAAAGCAAGTCTGATCGTAAAATTCATTTGGTTACTTTACCCTAAGGGCAGGGAAACTTCTCTTTTACTGAAAGATCTGTTTGGCTCTTGGGCACATTTGGCAGACCACACATTCACCGCATACAAGCGTTTTTTATTTTGGGTTAATTTTAAAGAAAATAAGACACCAGCATGGTCAGAGATGAAGAGTTGTATAAGGCTGAGTTATAGGTGAGTCTGGCCTGCAAGGCACAGCTCCCTGCCCTTCCTGATCTAAACATTGTTCAGCTTCTGTTTTTCCTGGAGAGAGCCTAGATCTACAAGTCATCACAGAGTGGCCTTTCAAGAAGGTTCTTATCATGGAGGTGAGTTCAAATGCTTCTTTGCCATGTTGGGGTGGGAAGAACCGAGGACTGCAGTAAGCCATATACAAAAGTACAAGTGAAGAGTGCCTGTTGTTTAACTGGGCACTTCACTAAGATGGCTAGATTTAACCCCTGGACAGTAGTAAATGGAAACAGGTTTAAAAGTTTTGATTTGTTGCAGGCAAAACTCTCAGTATGGACCAACAGTCCCATATAGCAGAAATAACAGTACTATCTCAAAAATCTATGGTGGTATGTCTAGAGTGAGGAAGAAGTTCCAGCGCAGCATCCACAAAAGTGAGTATTTGCTTTTAATAACATTAGTAATCCACTACAAAAAAAAAAATCAATTAACAAATATTAAATATAAAACAATTTAACAAATCACAAGCACCATGAATATACTCAGTTATTTTAAAAGTGCTTCCCTGTAGTGCACAAACAGGCCTTCTATAGATACCTGTAATCATAGTGCAAATACGAAGGTGCTAAGTCTTTGGGAAAGCTTCATTTTTAACAAACTGTGGCCTGGTAATTGTCCTAAAATTTCAACTATATATTTTTTCATTGTGCCTAGAAACTGCTGTTTTCAGTTTCATTTCATTATCTTTAAGATTATTGTTCATGCTTTGTAGATGTAAATACATTGCTTGGAGCTAGACTTGAATAGTCATTCTGAAGAGTAGTAAGCTAAGTAAGAGCCCACTAGTCAGTTCATGCTGCTAGCCATGGCTCTGGTAACATTAACACAAAGAACTGAAGGGTCACAGAAATAGCTTCTGCCCCTTTCCCCCACCCCTTCCTGAGGACTGGTCCCACAGAGTCAGAGATCAGGCACAGTAGCTGGGGTTGTTGTGAGGAAGCATGTGGCTGCTATCTATCCTGCACCTGCTCTGCAAATAGAAAGAGGACTATGACATCGAATGCTACTAAGTGATATACTTAGGAGCCTTTAATTTATTTCAAACGTTTAGCTCCAGCTTTTTTCATCTGAAGCTGTACTTACTTCCAGAGGACCTCCAACTGTAGCTTGATGGTGCCCAGTTCAGTTATATCCACAATAATTGCCTGAGGCTTGGTTGTAAAGAAGTTTATGCTGTCGCATGTCACGACACCAACTAGAATAGTGGCCAGTCCTCGCAGCTCTGTCACCTGCAGGGACAAACATATCCATTTTCATCTTACCAGACAATCCTAAGTCATGTGCCTGGCAAGGAGAACACCCCAAGCTCAGGTCTGCTCCGAGACCCACAAACTTTGATACTCAATTCTGGGTTCCTAAGTTGTTGTAAGCCAATATCCCCACATGGAATATACCATGGATGGCTAGCAAAGAGAAAAGGAGTTCTGTGAGTTGGGGAGGGACAGAGCTGTACGGCACTTCTGACAACAGAATTTGGTGGACTATGATTTTAAGAAAAATTAGTGTGAAATTTGGAAATTCTAGCTCTGGTACGCATACAAGTAGTTGTCATTTATTGTACAGAGTCTAGCTTGTCTACATATTAGAACAACACTGTTATAAAAATATGTATTACAGAGAAGTATGTTAGCCTACCTACACTAGACTCTTTCAGCTCTCAGTTGCCTAAAGGATCTGGAAGCACAACTGTCTGTATCCACTGTGACCTTTCTTACTGTCCTGCACTCAGCTGTGGACTAAAATCAGAACTTGTAAGTGCCAGTTCTTTCCTCTAGCTCTGCAGGTGGCTCCAAGTTTGTTATCAATGCAGTTACAGGCCTGTGTTTGAACCAGGCTGGCACTTTGCTTCTTCAGCTACTTAAAAAAAAAAAAATCTAATCAAGTCCTTGCTATAAAAACATACTTCCAATTGAAGATCAAATTGTTCTAGAAGTGCATAAAGCATCAGTTTAGCACAAGTGCTTAAAGTCTGCTTCAGGAATTAGTTAGATGCCTACATCTCCTTTAAGAGCTAGCAAAAGTTATGTTGCTAGGCTCTTCTTGGAACACTCTTTGGCACTTCTCAATTTATTTTTTTTAAACCTGCTATGTATTTGTACTGGGCAAAGTACAAAGTGGAAAGAGGGTGTGGAGAACATTAGTCAGTAGACTTTCATAAACTGACAGAAAGAGTAAAACTACCATTGTCATACAAAGCAATATAAATTTTTGCAACTATTAGGGGAAAAAAGGGATCTGAATTAGCATCTCACCTGATCTTCATTGTGCAGTGGCAGCAAAAAAAAAAAAGTATTATAAGCACATTTTCAAAGGCTGTGCTGGCAAGATGCCAAAGAGCCTCTCTACGTAACCCAGCTCTTGCTGCCAGCCAGGAGGGGAACATTGCAGTAATTGCTTTAAGACAGCTGCCAAAACTTGAAACCCTGCACTGGCACAGTTTCCTAGTAGAATAGGATCCAGCACAGCCTTCGATCTCAGCTCCTTTTAGGCTGACAGCAGTCATGCTGCAGAGTCCAGCCCACAAAAGATGCCAGACTACAGTGGAAATGCTGTTTAAGGATTAACCCCACCTGCTAGGTAAGTGGCAGAACCAATGCCAGTGGCAGCTGCACAAGGGACAGTGAAGACTACAAACTTCCCCCAAGGGGTACCCACAATGTGTCATCTACACGTCACAGGCCACTAGCACTGGTCCCTTAAAGTTAAACATAGGGTCTCTTCCAAGGCACTTAAAAAAAAAAAGGCAGAACTCTAAATAAATACAGACAGTTTGTACCAGGATATAAATGCCATTGGTTTATCGCAGATATGGAGCATCTCTGGAGTAAAACACGACAAAAAAATCTGCAGTGCACCCAGATAAAGGGACATTTGAACTACACATTCAAAACATACACATGTGCAATAATATGTTTTCCATACGCCTACTTCTCTCTTTCAATAGAGAACAGAACTCCAGGTACTTAATATTCCACATGGGTAATATAAATAATATATACATACACATCTTTTTGTCTCCACATCTAGAATTTACCCTAGAAAATCCCAGATATTGATCTAGGATTTTTTTAAAAAACAAACAAAAAACCCCAAAACAACCACATACACCAGACTCCAGAACATGGGAAAGCAGATGCACTAAATACAGTATGACTGCCAGGAGCAAAGGAAAAACAGAAGTAGATGTCTGTCAGTAGGCAGAATACTGATTAACTGCCATTTTTACATGGCTAGGAAAAAGAAAACTACTTGAATATTTTGACAAACACTTGGTAGCTTAACAAGTAAGCAGTATGGCAGAAGTTCTGTTAACCCACTGATTCCAATCCAACCATTATACACCACACCTTGATTTCAAACTTCTCATGGAGATTCGGTATAAAAATCTTTTCTTCCTCATCCCACGTTTGGCTGTCATCACTCTCAATCTTGCCTTTCAACCTCCATTTTTGGCGCCCCAGTCGCACAAACACCTAAAAACCACCAAAAAAAAAGGATGTTGGGTCAACATATCCCAGAATGTTCCCTTCAGTCCATAGACCTCACACTGTTCAGTAGTGCAGAGGCAAAGCCATTCCTTTGATGACAATACATTTAGAAACTTGGATAAAGCTACAAGATTGGAGGCAGGAATTCAGGTTGGAGGTTTTAACATCTTAACTCAGTATCAAATGACACATCCCATCCATTCTCGAAGAACTGCAAAACTACGTTGTATAGCAACTGTAGTGGTACTGAAATACGAGGCACACTGGAATTAATTTGGAACTGTTAGAAGTAGGACAGCAACCTTGTAAGATGCCAAGATGCATTCAAATCATGCCAAGGGCAATCTTCCAAGAAACAGGCAGCAACTGATACTTGATTCCAGGGCAACTTTGAAGACAAAGACCTGACATGTTGGTTTTGATAGCCAATCACTGCCATGTTTTAAACCCTCCCATGACACTTTAATCACATCTTTCCCTCTTCAGTCTTGGAGGGCAGAGTAACTAGTGAATGTGCCAAAGCACTGTTCTCATCAGAACAGTGCACAGTTCTATCATAGGCTGTTTCCCACTTGTCTTCTACATGTGGCACCCTTGCTCTCCTGGTCCTCTACTGCAAACTCACAGCAGTAAAACAAAGGACAAAATGAATTGCTGTATACTGTACCTCATACTGGTCCCCTGGACAGAGACGTGCAAAGCCCACCAACCCTGAAAAGAGAATGAAAACTCCTAATAGTTGTAAAGTTTTACAATGTCCCCCAAAGCCTCAGCTTGCAATAAATAAAGTGACTATCTAGCTAACAACCCTTTGTGCTCAACTCTGTGCGGAAGGTATGCCACCAGCCCAAAACACTCTTACAAGGACAGACTCGAATTGAACTGAGGAAAGCTTGTCAGCTTTTGTACTCATATATAAAATACCATTGCAGATCTGTTTTATAGCACTGAAGCAAACAGAAGTTTGCCAAAATTCTGTTCAGGGTCTCATCCAGAAAGACAGTGGAACCAACTGACATTGAATAAATAAATCTGATCCACTCCCAATGGATCAGATTGCTACATAGGAAACCCAAAATCAGCTGGTGAGTCTTGAAGGAAACAAGCAAAGAACATACCTTTCATCTTCAAGTGAAACTCTCCCAAATGGACCTCCAGTGCCCCTTCTATAAAGCACATGTCCTAGAAGAAAGACCGAACAATCACTGTGATTGAAAAGCAGCACAGAGTAGCTACCTTCCCTTACATGCCATTTTATTTAAAGGACTTTGGCTCTTGTTGTTTGTGGGTTTTTTGTTTTTGTTTTTTATGGGACACACACTAACATTTTCCCTAGGGGAGGCTGATACAGAGTCCATTCATACTACTTTTAAGACAGAAAATTGTGATGAAATTCCACAGAAGAGTGGAGCTGCTTGAGCACTTCACTGTCAGCTACCTTCCACTGCTTGTTTTGTAAAACTAGCATCGCTTATTCATTATTCAATTCTCATCCCATTACTACCTGTAGAAGTTATAACGGACCCCAGTATTAAAGCAGAAATGCAAAGGATTTTTCACTTGCCTTCATGAATGCATGAGACCAAGTTGAGTAGGGCATAGAATTCAAGAGCTTTGCCTGTAAGGTATTTATCTCACAAGCTTCAGTTCACATTATGTACCTGTATTTCATTTACAGGTTAAGTTGTTAACCCGTAGCATTAAAACACAAACAAACAAAAAAACCAACAAACCAAACCAGCAGCAAGTCCTGATACATTTTTTTGCTAAGGGACAGTCAGGTCTTCATTATATGTGTACAATATTTCCTACCTCTGTGCACTCTTGTACGTTCTTGTAAAGCTCCACTAGGCTCTCTCGGGAGGCTTTGGTAGAAGGAGACAAGGAAAAGGCATGTTTCATGTTAGCAGCCCCATCTCGTAGTCTGCACTGGATACAGTAAGCTTCATAGAGTTCTTCTACCTTTAAGATTTGGGAGGTGGGGGAAGAATGAACAAGAATTACCCTGGCATAGTTTTAATAAGTTTTGGAAAGAAACATCAGCAGTCTTTCCTGGCAAAAAAACAAACCCCAATCAAATCCCACTATCATAGTGTTGCAGAATGCCGCAACTCCTGCAATTTATAGGCTGATTAGAGTGCAACAGTTTGTAGACATTCCTGCAAGAAAGAATGGGATATTGAGAAACAATTCACTCTGCTATTCTCAGACTAGAAGACAAGGAGTAGACTATAACTTTGTTCAGGGAAAAATCACTTGGGGAGCAGGAAATTTATTCCCTCAATAGAGATTAAAACACCTACACCTTCAGCTTTGTCAGAGAAGAGATTTCATTTCTTTGAAAGCAGATGGCAGGCAGCAGACATGCATCTACAGAACTGCCCATTTGGCCCCTTGTGGGAAGGAAGGGGGAGGACACTTAAGTCTTCCCACAGCAGAATTTTCTGAATAAACTGGCAGAGTATGCAAACTGGTTTCACAGGCAAACTTAGATTGGGTTGCGCCCAACATTCAGCCTGAATAGAACCATTCAAGAAAATAAATAAATAAATAAAAACCCCCTCCTGTAAAGAGAGTGATTACAGCTTTCAGAAAGTACCCAGCATTATTCCCCTTCAGATGAATTATAATCAAAGTATTTTCTATTTAGATAGTTTGCTTATTTAGCAGTGTAAGCCTTACACATACAAAATATAAAACTCCTTACCTTGCTTATGTGAAACTCCAGTTTTCTGATGTATCTCTCCACAGAGCGGATTTGCTTTTGAAGAGGAGAAAGACAGGGGGGGCACTTGAGAAATTATTTCCTAAACATGCCTTTAAGTAAGACAGTAGACATATCGTCAATTTTTCTCTATTTGCAACATTTCCTCTCATCCTCACAGCTCTTACCTTATCCAGGTCATAGTAGAAAGCCTAAAAGAGAAATAGCACAGGCTGAACAGCAGAGCATGTATTTGTACACATTAACAATACTTTCATATTTACTGCAAGACTCACTAGGCATATCTTAAGTCACACTAAATTAAGATGCACTGTTTACTACAAGGAGACAGTCCAACATTTTTAGAAATAGTTTCATTTTCTGTGCATGGCTGGTTGGTTTGTTTTCACAGATGCTTGAACTAAGACAGTAAAAGTCTCACCACCAGCTATAAAAAGGACTTGGACATTGGTCGTAGTACGTGGAAGCTTCTGATTTTAATTTTTTTTTTTAGTCTAGTTATTATTTCCCAAATGAAAGTCAAAGTTGTATCTGTGAGTTGTCTTTTCATTAGCACTGTTGCTGAAGGTACTTCTAGGGAGTTGTGAACACAATAGAATCTAGGTTACAAGAACACATTCACCAACTATGGAAAACAAAGCCCAGTCTTTACCACCATTTCTGTCCAGTCAGGTACGAACACTGATTGCTAAACAGACACAAGGAGATACCATCCCAGTAAAGGAACACTATCTGAAGAACACTACTGGATATTGAAAATGAGAAATCCCAACTTTAATTCTCAGATCTAGAGCTAACTTGCTTGGTAAATTTCTGATTGCGATCACTTTCTGGATACCACCTCAGTGCCTTAACTGGAAAACCCTGAGAGACCCAGATGTTACAGTGCATCTACTTTGTGGCTTTAGAAACAAAGTGATTTAAGCATTTAACATTAAAAGCATTTTACCAATCTGGAGTTCCTTTTTGTATCTTTGTGTCTACCAGAGAGATAATCCAATTCAGCCTGATGTGCTTCCAAGTATTCACTGGAGAGGAAGAAAACTCAGTGTTACATTCTTATGATACATTCATTATAACACCTCCCCAAAGAATTTTTCATCAGAATGTTACAAAGCAACTTCCTTCTCTAGAAGGCTTCTCTTATTTTACTCTGAAGAGATGTGAATGGCTTCACAGAGGTACATGGGTCAACAGATGAGAAAGGGTGGTTTCCATAGACAAATATTTGTCCTAAATGCAAAGTCACTCCTAGAGGAGCCTCCGTACACGATAAGCACCAGAACATGCTGGTTACTGTTACCTAACATTTAAAGATGCTGCACATTAGGAATCCTCCTGAACCCTTTTTACCCCTCCAAGACGTGGAGTGGTACAGTGCAATTCAAGAAGGCCACCACTGTGGCATAAGGTAGGTACATATACACTTGCACACACTGCACTCAGACATTTGCTATTTCTTGTTTCCCTTCATCTGAAATAGATCATTCAAGTGAAAGATAGGCTTTTACGGGAATGTGAGGCAAAACAAAACAAGGCAGCAGAGCTGGAAGCACTAATAAAGGCAAGAGGAAAGGAGGTATGTAGGAGAACAGCAAGTTATAACACACACATAACCGAACTCACAGATCTCCTTTTCAGATTTCTCTATTCCTGTTTGGCATTCTGAAACCTTTTCTGTATGGTAGAAGATCAGCTCATTTGTCGAGCAAGTCTCTTCTTACAGTTACTGAGGACTAAGAATTCAACCAGCTCCATCTTATAAAGTCAAAGAATTGCAACATGAAACACTTGCACTACAAAACCAAGCTCATAGTACTTCATTCAGTGTTTTAGCAAACAGAGCTGAATACCACCTTTTAGTATGCTAGACAATTTCTTAATGTAGCCATTACTTTTTCCAGAATGGGAACTATTTCGCAAGGTGTGAAGCCCTTGGTGCCATTTGCCTTCTATAGAGTTGGTTGCATGCAAGGGTTGTCCCTTAAGAGTTCCCCCAGGGCCTTAAAGTATTTCTGTTGAGACCATTTTCTTCCAACTTTGCTTTTAATACAGAGCAGACTTAGTTAACTTGTTCCTCTTATGGTTAAAAGGGATCAAGAGTCACCTGGTAAATACTACATTATAAGAGACAGTCTCTGAGCAGTCAAAATAACTTCTTTTTAGACAGCTGCACTTCTTCACATCTGCTTTGATGTATTTAATTTTCTTAGTATTACAAAACCAGTTCCTCCAAGACACCCAGTGGCTCCAGCATTCATCTGTCTGCTCTTTACACCTGCCTATTAACAGCTCAGTACAGAAGTAGCCAAGGCCAGTGGCAGAAAAGAATTCACTTTCCTTTTAGAAGGACTTCACCACTTTTAGTCTTAAGCATGTTAGAATTGCCAGCTTGGTGGAATGGTACCCAGATGGTTAACAGAATAAAGTTATTTGCTACAGCTATAAAGAAACAGGCACGTAAAACATGTTCTGTACTAAAAATTCAAGTCACTCCAGCACCAAGTAGACTTAGTCTGCATCTACTTAAAATTTGGACTTTGCATTGCTATTTGATACAGTTGTTTTCTGTAGGCTACTTTAGTCAATTAGTTAGCTACTCAGTTTTGGCAGGAGTCTGATCACATGGCATTCCCTGCAGAACTGGGAACAAATTCTGATCCACTTTATGGTTTCTCCTCCCTAAGCTCTGATAAATTTTAAACTCTGCAAAAACATTTGGTTTCATTATTTGTTTTAAATCTAAATCCACTAATAAGACATTGACTGATATTTTTAGGGCTAAGGCTTTATAGTCTTTTATTGGAGTAAAAATGTGACACATCTGAGTTTACAGTGTATTATTACAGTGCTTTTCATGTTCTTTGCTTAAGAAAACAAACTACGATCAGAATTAATACAGTGGCAAAATTCTGAGGACAGCAGCAACATACGTGAAGGAACTGTTAGTAGGATGCCAGCAGAAAGACTTACGGGGTTTACAAATCGAAGGAAAAGTATTTTCTCTTCCAAAAGTAGCTTCAGGGTTTAAATGAAGTTCCTATGATATTAGGCTAGACCCATCAACATCAACTGCAATAATTTAAGATGTGTATTTTTATATAAAAAGATTTGAGAACTCAGTTAAAGGTTGATTAGTTTCGATCACTGATGAAGGCAAACTTACCACCACTTCCTTTGTCCTCTATACTACCAAGAAAGTCAGCTCATCCATGTTTAGTTTGCCATTTCAGCATTGAGTAGTATCAGTGTTTCTATGAGCTGACAGCTTCCTCAAAAGCCAGAACACCATAAATTCAGATTGCCAGCCCATCCTTTGATCTCTTATTACGTCTGCTGCATACACCCCACATCTGCTAGATGGAAACAATGGACCAAAGTGGTCTTTAGCCTTTTCACTCAAGTCTGTACTGATGCAACATCGACTATGCAGTCGACCATAATAAAGACTCTGAAATAGTGCTACGTTTAAAGCAAGATAATATTATTTACATTGCCATAAGAAGATAAGAGTTATACTACAGATCTGTTTCATCACCTCAAGTCAGCAGAATTTTCAGGTGGATCTGCTTAGACCTTTCCCTTACAAGTAGCCACCCAGAGATGAAAGAAGACTTTTAAACTCCAGAGTTTAATTCTATTAAAATGAAACAACAACAACAAAAACCAAACAAATCTCACTAGAGTATCTAACTCTTTACTTTAAGTGTTCTCTAATTAGCATAGAGAGAATAGAAATGGTTTATGAACCAGCCTCCCCACTGTGGATTTGCAGGGCACACCCTCGCTTTCAGACTTGGTTTTAAGTCAGCCTTTTGAGTCAAAGCAAACTCCACACAGCTCCCTCCCCAGAAACCTTCTGACAATCACCCCCCAGGTCTGGCTGTCCCATCCCTATCCAAGTCTGTCCTTGATCTGCGGACTTCCTGCCTGCCACCCTGCACACTCTGACAGCCTTCCTTCCTCCAGGGAGCTTAGCTGCTCCCCAAGGGATGAAGAATCTCTCAGCAGAGTTCTACCTGTCGCTGACTTTAGAGAAGCATACAAACTAGGAATAAACAAAACTATCAGAGCGCTTTGTTTGCAAGCAGACTGTCTGAGAGTGAATGAAACTTGTTTTACAAGGTCCCAAGCCAGTGTCTGGGAAAGTCACTACACATGCTTAGAGATGCCAGGTGGAGACAGAGAACAGTGATACACAGACTTAAGCAGCATGACTAGGCAAGGCAAATTACAGTATTTTAAAAGTGCTTACTTAAGTCCTTTCTTCAAAGCTTCAAAAATTTTCTTCACCTGCAGTGGCTTTGGATCCCAGATGACTGCCCCCTTCTGCAGGGAATTATAAGCCTTGGGGGATTTCAGTGACATTCTTGATCTCACTGAACTTCTGCTGAGAGACTTTCTGTAGAAAGAGAAAAGAAATATGGGAAAGATGCAAAACCCATCACCTGGGAGAAGAGAGATGCCTCACCCACAACACTTCCATGCTACACGTTATATGTCCAATCCCATATTCCTTTACTCAAAAGAGCAAAGCTCTTGGACACACTGAGAATACTTCCACAGACAACATTAGAAAGTTAAGGCCCAGGACTAAATACCTAGTGCAGAAAAGCTGCAAATTTTTTGTGACTTCAACAATAAGAATTTCAATAAGAAACATCTCCTTCTCCAAGCCTGACACAGACTCCAAGAAGACTCATGGTTCTCTTTTATCCTTTTCAAATACAGAAAAATTGTGCAGGTCCCCATTTCTTTTGGAAGGGCAGGGGAGGAACTGAGCAAAAAAAGGAAAAGCTCATTTTTATAACAGGTTAATAACAAGTTAATGTTCATAGTGCTAGCAATTATCTTAACAGACATGCATGGCAGCTAGCTGAGGCCTTGCTTCTCTGTGCATATTCATATCAGTTGTTGGGTCAACTACAGAACTAGTCAAATAAGCCATGCTGCAGGACAAGGACATAATACAGGAAAACAAGGCAACAAACTTTTGATCTGCTTAAGGTCTAACTGATGAAACTAACATAAAAAGCCTTTAGAAATAGCTATTTCTTTGCCTGCATTCACCATCTATTTAAATGATCACTTACAGCCATACCACATTTCAGAAAAGCAAATGACCAAGCCCAGATTGCATACAAGATATTGTTATCAAAGTGTTTTTTTCAGTATCTAACATCTCTCTTAGTTGTTTTTAAAAGCAACTGCAAAAACAAAATTAAATATTGTTTCTAACAGAAGTTCTCCACACAGGATTTTTCTGTGCTAACCTAAAAAGTTAGAACACCACTAGCCATTAGTTATAGATCTATGACATTTAAACCAGAAAATAAACTCTCTGCAAATGGTTCTTTCACATTGTCGGATTTTCACCTGGCTTACCTCTATCTATATACTCCTCTAAGTCTTAGTTGTTTTTATATAGTTTTGTTAAAACTCCCCATAAGTCAAGCCTCTAAAATAACATTACCTAAAGAAGTTTCCTATTCCACCAAGTCAAACCAACTGGTTGCTTGCAGAGAAGCTTTCTGCCTTCTCTACAATCCCTGTCCTAAATGCAGCTCACCTGGAGAAATTATGAACTTCAATAGGCTTAACATTTAGCCACTGGCTGTTTTAAGTTCTAGGCATGTGACTGAAGGCTTAAAGAGATTATTGAGCTTGGTGATTACATCCTAGGCCCTGCACACCTGAGAGCTGTTCCCAGTCCTATTATAGAAACCTTTGAGTAATTCCTTTAATTATCCTGGTGCTAGATTTCCACTTAACTCCATTTTTTAACATAAAATCTGCAAAAAAATCTGATAAAATTGGGTGTTGCCAAACATTACTGGATATTTAGTTTCTTCACCCTAATGATTATCTTAGTTTTTTATGATGGTTTAATGTAAAGTATTAATTAACAAAACCATCTGGAGCTCAGGCTACTTATAATGAGGAACATAACTGTTAAATTAGAAACTTACATTAATATTGTTTTCTTTCTTCAGATAATTAATATTTCAGTATTCCATGCAAAGTGAGAGGGTTTCAACAGGAACTACACTGGAAGGGACAGTCTAGCCAATAACAGCAGTTGAAAGAGTCTCTTAGAAGGATCATCATTTAAAATTCTTTCATGCAAAGAAGGAAATAGCATCCAGTTCCATGCTTTAGATGAGTACTCTAATTAGCAAGATACCATAAGGAAGACAGAATTATCTCATATCTTTTGAAATTAAAAAGCCCAAATTACTCCTGGGTTTTGTTTATTTTTTGAAAGGACTTTGATATTTACCTTCAGAGTTTTGGACAGCAAATCCCAAATTCAGGAAATCATTTCCCTTCAGTTGAACGAATGCATTGCACTGCATACAAATAGGTTGGGATTTAAAACTCACTATTTTCCGCAATGTCTCCCACTGACTGATGCAGCCCATACTTACTCAGTGCACTGATATTAAGAATCCCATTTTCATACATTTCATAGAAAAGTTAAGTGGCTGACATGGGCCTTTAGGGACAGTAGCTAAAAGCTAGATGCTATGTTGCTGCTTTCCCTTGTGAACCTAATAATTTAAGTATCAGATTTCTCACTTTATAGATAACAGTAATAATATTTACTTCCTGTGGAGACCATTGTGAGGAAACATGAAATAGTGTGTCCGACTGAGAGCCTCAAAAGGAAGTTGCTAAAGAAATGCAAAAGTATATTTAGCATCTGCTTAAGAATCTCCATGTGGACCTGATTTGTGTGTCATCCTTTGGATAGACCTTGCATGTGGCCCCTGCAATCTCCTGCTGTGTTTTGCAACAGTGCCTGAGGGAGAGATAAGTTAGGAAAGGGTGATTAAAACATTTCTTCACTATGCTGGGGAAGGATCTTGGGTGTTCACTGGGCTGTGACTGAGTATCCAGTACACAAATTTTCCTTATTGTGGTGATTCCTGAACAAAACTGTCTGTCTAAACTCTTAAGTAATGAAAAGCAGCATCATAAAAAAATGCATAGAGAGAGGCATTTGGTTAGAAAACCTTTGCACCTAAAAGTAACAGAATAATCTGAAGAGATATATGACCTCTTCTGTTTGGAGCATTCTTACCCTGCGGGACTGTGCCTTTGTTGGAGAAACAGCTGTTCAACACTTTTCCTAGCAGATCTTTTCCCTGCTAGAACTCAGGTACCTGAGTTCAAGTCTGTTTACATAATTTATTGACAGTGTTTTTCTCAAGAACTTAGCAATATCTGATCTTTGCTAGGTGTAATACTAAAATAATTTTTCAGCTTCCACAACAAATTAATTTATTCAAATGTGAAGATTTCCTGATTACATCACAATCATGCTGGGATTTCATTTTTGCTCATTTTGCTTCATTTTTCTAACCATACTGTGTTTAACTAAAAGGTTAATTCAGTCATTTGGTTCTTTGAAAAGGTGTTTTATGACATGAGTCATGTATTTTACTGATACACAATAGGATTTTTTTGAGTACAATACTTCTAGAGGCATACTTTCCAATACTTCTATATGATACTGCTAAATTATTCACTTTGTTATTATTCTAGCATGCATTGGCAGTCAGGGATTATATTAATTTTCCATTTATATATCATATCTTCTAAAAGCACTCGACAGGCTATACAGGGATCACTAAATTCAGAGAAAGAACAAGAGCACTTCTTGTGAAAAATCTGCACAGTTATCTACATAGAGCAGTGCTACACAACAATGTATGATAAGCAAAAAGTGCTGGATGGTTTAGTAATTATGGAGCTCTACTGAAGACTGGACTGCAACCTTGGCTATAGTATAGACCTGTTACTGATAGCAGTGAATTTGCAGTGGCCTTCTTGGCCTGTTTGTATTCCTCCTTTCCTCTCATTTGTGGCATTGCCAGAAAGCAGCCCTTGCTGCTCTGCTTAAGTAACTCCGGGACAGCTTGAGTTGGGTTCATTTACATATTTAGCCAGGATTCATAATTAACATCCTCATCTTTTTAAAGGTCTATGAGATTTTTAATAACCATAATTATTCAAAAGGCTTTAGACAGAAAACATCAGTTACTACTAGGTTGCAACCCTTCACTTTTCTAGAAGAAATGGGCACTATTAACAGTCTGATACATAACCTCTGAAATCCAGCAACCTCTGAAGTACAGTGTGGATAGCAGTAAGATAGTGTGGTGTGAAGTATAGCTATTTATCAGTGAACCATGACACACTCAATAGTTTTAAGATAAAAACTAGGAACAACCTCTACACATAGATGCCTTAGGTTAAAAAATACATTCACAGTACCTAATGTCTCTTGCTCAAATGATCAAGTGCTTTACTTTTTGTGTTACTTACGCTAATTTTCTGCTTTGCACAGTGCTGAATCCAGTGAAGGAACAACTCCTGCTGATACCACCCCCATCACCAGGCGAGACAAATGTGAGTTTGACCGACATGATTGCCAGTCAATAAGTCTATTGGCTTCTGAAATAAATAGAAAAACAGATGAGTCAAAACCTTCTTGGCAGTTCAGGCCTGTGCTGCTGCAAGTGCTGAGCTGCATGGAAGTAGAATGTCAGAACAACAAACAGTAGATTAAATAGGAAAAAAAGACTTGTCTGCTATACGCGTTTCCTCTGTTGCCATCCACAATACAAATAATAAGGGACTGAATAGTCTAAAACGAAATCTCTCATGCCCTCTTCAATTTCTGATTGATTTTACAAACACAATATGTAAAAGACAGAATGGCCTCAATTCACAGGCTCTCTATATTTCTTATTTTTTAAAAACCCTGTAATTGTCCCGCTGCTTAAGGAGTTCAAGCCAACCGGTGTATTTCCAAATCACTATGGATGCCAGAACAATACTTAAGCTCCAGACTTAGTCAAGTCCAAAAAGCAGTTCCTTGCATCGGTGCAGAGCCACACTTAAGTCAATGGTGGAATTGGCTAAGTGTGGTACTTAAGCCCAAGGCAGAAGTCTGATTTCAACAGTAAATTTCAGGTTCATGCTCCTCCTCTGGCAGGATTTTTCTTGGATTGCTCTCTTCTGTTTTCCATCAGTGAAACTCTTTTGCTTTCTGGAGAATTGTGTTCTCTGCCATATGTCTACAGAATCCAAGTTACAATGTAAGTAACAGACATATCCTTCAAAGCAGCTGTAGAAAATCACCCAGACAGTTAATATACAGAAAAATTCCCTTCTTTCCCCGCTCAAGCTGGTGTAATGTAAACACCACAACTGAGTAAAACAAAAAGCTGGAGTATCTATTTGTAGAGAGAAGTATAAACTCCAATAAAGAGCTCTACATGCTCCATGCAAAAGTCTGTCCTACATTACAGAATATAGTCTGAAGAACAGTGAGCTCTTAATCTATCAGAGTAGACACTGGAAAGAAACATCCACACTCAACCCCTATGCCTCACATTATCCCATCAGCATGGCTAAAATTAGTCAGACTAGAAGCCTAGAAATGTCAGGATAAGACTCTTTTCCTGGCTCTGCCACTAACTTGGAGAGCAATCTAACTCAATGCTCTTCCAGACTGCATATGAAGAACTGAACGACTGAACTATACTTCCCGAGAGGGGTGAGATTTGAGAGTGTTTTGCTAATTCTGGGCTAGTCTACAAGTACAGGGAATTACTGTAAGTGACTATGCTTTAGCTATCATTATCTACCAAAGCAGTAACAAAAGGTGTCATAGATCTCCACAAGCAGAGATCCTGCAATGAGACCTGACTATTTCGTTAGAAGCCACTCAGGTAGTTCTCCCAGGGTGAAGTCTAAGAATCCCATTTCTTTGCCTGGTCTGCAGGCAGTGCCAAGCTCATGAATACATCTGTGAAAAACAGGCAAAAAATGTTAGAACAAGATGCGAAAAAGATAAATTTGAGCCAAAAAGCTACCTGCTTTGCAAGCTACCCAGTTTGTCAAACGAGGTGTTGGGCATGGCTAGGTGTTTTGCATCTCAGTGCACTGAAGTCCACATGACTCCATAGCTTCAGTAGTATCAGCAGAAATCTGTTGCATGGAAAAACTTAGGTACATCTTAATCACCTTTTAAACAAATTGTACAGCACTTACGTTCTCTTGCTTTGAAAAGATGCCTCCTTAACATCCTTAATCAGAGATTGTACTTGCATCACAGCTGAAGTTTCAAAATATTTTCCATTCTTTCCTCTAGTTTTCAGATGCTTATAAGTCTGTGAACAGTCACCCCATCAAAAGGATCATTAGAGGGGAAAAAAAACCCATGCAAGTTACTGAAAAATGTCATTGCATAACAAGCTCTTAAAGGAAGAAATAAAAGGAATAGCCTCATGGTTATTGACCACATCCCTCATCAAGGTTAAGCCAGATTCCCAGGATCTATTCTTCAGCTCTCTAACCTGGGAAAGTTAGTTCATGAGTAAAAGGGAAGAAGAAAGTGCAGGAAAAACCTTATCTAATTTTATAGGGCTCCTAAAGCCTGCATGGCATGACACTGAAAGCCTTTGAAGCATATAGATAGGAAACAAACAGAGGCAAACCCTTGGCAGGGAACGGAAAGTGGAAAATGATGAGAAGACTCCCAAAGTAAAAATCTGTGGTACTGAACTCTAGATGTGAAGACTTCAGCTGGAAATGTACAGACCTCCAAAACTCAGCTGGTGAACGAAATAAATTGCTTAAATTGCCTAGACTGGATTCTGTTGCCACATGTGTTTTTATAAATTGGATATAATTCTGCACTTCAAGAAGGTACACTGTTGCAAATTAGTAGAAATGAGAGATGAATTGGACCTCACTTGCGCATAGCCATAAGAATTTAAAAATTCTCATGGGTTGTTTGTTTTTTTCCTGCACAAAGCTCAGTCCTCAAGGCCACTGACCGTGTCATGTTCTGCTGTAATGTGTAGCTACATTCAAAAGCAATTCACAAGCACATTTTCACAGTTCCTTCTTATAAGAATGAAGAGAATCTAAATACTGTTAGGAAAGCACCATTAAAAGGGTTATCTTTCTTACTTTGAAATAATGTCAACAAAGTCAAACACCTCTTGGTACACACCTGCAGATGCATTTTTTGTAGCAACCTGGAAATCTTACAGCTCATTTCACACTTCTGAGTAGAAGACCATAAGTAGGATGTCAAGACAACATTTTATTTGCAGTTGTTTATACAGAGGGTTTTGCTAGCCAGAGTGTCTGTATAAAAGTGCTGAGCTACATTACAGCTGCCCCTGAGAAAAAACATCTGGAATTCAACTCTCCCTTTAGGCTAGAAATAAATCAGATAAAGACTCCCGACAAAGCTGAGTTCAAAACTGTCTTCCAACCTGTAACCTCTGCTGTGTAGGCCAGTGACTCCAAATCTCATAAATACAAGGATTATACCCTGGGAAGCAGAGGTACTTCCTTACTTTTAATCTTCCCAAAAAGCACCGAATGTGAATATGGTAGCTAGCTGGGGGCTGGCGTACGTAGAGCGCAAAAATATCAGTCCAAGCTGAAGAAGTCTATTGCCAGGGACGTTAGAAACACCAAACTACTGGAAAAGACAAGGAGTCTTGAAAAAGTCTTATAAAGCTTATAAGTCTTAAGCAGTCTCCAAGCTGCCAGCTACTAATCTACTCAAATATTTTAATACATGCAATTTTGTAAGAGTGAGAATTTAGGTCTCAAAAATGTATTTTTAATATAAATCAAAAGAGTTTTTTTTTCAAATTAAAGGAGTATGTCCCTATTTCAATGATGAGCCAATGATTTGCTATAATAAACTATTAGCCTTTAACCTTCAGCGTTACCAAGTACCCAGGCATGTAGGGCCAAACAGTGGAGCTTCTATACAGCAGTGAGTAGACTGAAACTGCATGTTCTGCTTTGTCTCTTTTAGTTCTAGGATATTCCTCAAGCCAAATGACCTTCATCCTCTACAAACAAAAAGCTGGTGTCTGTTTGTGTTTATGGCTAAACTTTTCCAGCCTTAGTCACATATTTGATTGTTTCTGGGCACAATGGTTTCAACAATTTTATGAGGAAAATATGACTCACTTCTTGCAAAATATTTCTGCTTGCGTTTTGTACTTTAAATTAGTAGCCATGTTTTTCTTTTAATGTCTGCAAGAGGTTCACCTGAACTTGGTGAATTATTGCTCGAGTAAGGTATTCACATTTCTTTAAAATTTATGGTGTTCCAATTGTGAATGACCCGTTTGTTAAGACACCCCCACTTCCTTATAGCTGTGTGTCTGCAAAAACAGTACCAGACTTCTGTTTCCCTCAGCTAATTGTGGACACACCATTGAGTTGATAACCTAGGCAACAAGCGGCTACACGTCTCACCAGTATGGCAGTACCCACGGTTCACTAGCTCCAGCAAGCAGCGGCTGCCTAACGAAATAAAAGCCAGCTTGAAACCAAGTAAATTATTAGTCACTACAGTAAATAAACGCAATGACTGAACACAAACTAACAAATGTCAATCACTTCAATGTCTTAGGATCGTGTTTGTGATTCTGGATACATTACATGATCATGACAATTTGTCTTACACTACTTGATGCTAACTTTCTCCTTACATTTTTATATTACTGTTGTTATTTTTATACATAATTTTATTTTTAAATATTACATTTGCTTTACTTGGAAGGACAATAAAGCCATTCTATCTCCTAGTTGTGGAAACCAACCAGAGTTGATTTCAGTTGGTATTATCACAACATAATCCTTTTCTCAGTATCAGATGTGCTCAACATTTCATTGGAGGGACCGCAGCCTTGGCCCTAAGATGTGGCCTATATTTGTGCCTATACAGTGAATCCTCTTAGTAAGTGGATTTCTGCATAGCATAGCACAGAGATTTTATTGTAGAGTTGCCACCTAGAATCTATGTCTTTTTAGAGCATGCTTTTATAAAATTCAATTCAGCTCCATGAAAGCCAAACGAATTTGCCATTAATGTGTGTTGGCTCGATACCATCTGGACTAAAACTCAATTTTCACTGTATGTAACCAAAATCAGTAGTGATTGAGCAGATGAACATTTAGGGACTTTAGAGACATTCTCTGTACATACTCTAGAAATGATCTGTGATCCCAACTAATCAGCTGTTGTTTCAAAAAAATCTTCAAAAGTGCTAAGTTACTCATTGCACTTCCCTGAATTTATTATGAACTCCACTACAATAACTGTTTTGCTGTTATAATTGCATCTTTATTAGGGTTTTAGCTGATAGAAATATATACTGTAAACATTTAGTAGGTGAAAAGACAAGCCTAACATAATTACACCAGAAAATTTCTAGCATAAGTCAAATTTAAGACCGATTTTGCAAACTGGGCAACATTTGTCTACCACCACATTGATGTAATCACAATTATTTTTCTTCCTCTCACTTCAAAACTCAGGAACAATGGAATT
Source organism: Phaethon lepturus (assembly GCF_000687285.1). Lineage (NCBI taxonomy): Eukaryota > Metazoa > Chordata > Aves > Phaethontiformes > Phaethontidae > Phaethon > Phaethon lepturus. Next base: position 16,066 of record NW_010515188.1, on the reverse strand, counting down.
AACTAGCACTTCTGGATGCTTATGATGGGTGGTATCCATTTCAAAACACTTGCAGCAGACAATGGCATTTGAGTCTTTCATGACACTGATAAAGAAAAAAAAAATCAGGTTGCCACAATGTATTACAATACTGTCAAACTTTTTTGCATAAAGTCTTAGGGCTGATCTGGGCCTGAACCACTGAAGCTTTTTGTGATTTCAATGTAGCATGGAACAGGCTGGAAATTTCTAGACCTTGGCACTTACTTTGCAGTGTTGGACATCTAAAGAATTCAGACCATTAAAATTAATGAAACTCTTGAGATGTGATAACATCATGACTCAGACCTAATTACTCTAAAGGTAGATGTAATGAAGGCTGACTGAACAAAGAATGAAGTGTCCATATCGTGTACAGCACAGTGCTGAATCCACTGGGAAAATACACACTATATTTAATCTTTGCTCTCGAGCATTCTTTTGAAAACCCACTGACCTCAGTAGCAATGTCTACTTTGCTAGATAAACATTCCAAATTTATTATTAAAACCCTTTAACTTTTAAGCATTTTTGGTCAATTGTTAGACAAGCATTCTATTTATACTGTTATTGGCAGAACTAAGAAAAATTTCTTTGGTTATTTTCCTAGAGATGAAAAGTCATTTGAATTAGGGAGAAAGTGCCCTTGATGCTACATCTCAATGTAACTATTTTAACACAGCATTACACTCAAATAGGGATCCTTTCTTCAGATACATCCTTCCTGTGAAAGAATTCACAGCACAATCTGAAAAGGTTATATGTAATTCACGTAACACAGGAATTCTGACTTGTGGATATCATCTATCTAGCACTGGTGTCTCACACTGTAACTAGTCCCCCACACAGACAGGGGAAGAGCCACTGCAATTACAGATACAGAAAATGTATGTTTGGTATTTTGTTTATCATATTTGTATGGTAAAACAGATTTGCAAAAATGGAGGTAATGGAGACACATAGCTGCGTCTGAAGTACTTCTGAAAATTTTCCCCTTGGTACTTTCATCATCTACCTATGAAGCACTAAGAGGTAAATTTTGCTTCTCCCGTGCACTTTTCTTGCTCTCCTATCTCACGCCTACTCGTCTCTTCCCCCCCACTCCCCCAGTTCCTAGAATGAGAATAAAACAAGTAGACAGTTGAACTTACTCAGCCTCCTTTGCAGAAAAATGCAATCCATGCAGGAAACCATCTTTTACCAAGGAGGTATGTTTAACTACAGTGCTGTAAAGTCCACTGGATATAGCTGTACAGAGCCATGAACAATCATTCTTCCAATCATATTCACCAGACATTTCTGCTGTTTTAAGACTGATCAATGTGAACAATTACACAGCAATTTTGCTGCAAGGGGAAGATTTTGCTTCTCTACGAACCTGCACATGTGTTCCACAGAACTTCTTGGCCTAAACCTGTTTAACTCAGATTACTAGACAGGCCCTTTACTTTGCAACAAACTTATATCTGTCAGGCTGTATTTTCAAAATCTCAAATTATTTTGCGATATAATCCTATTCTCAAAAGTAATTTAGGCTCTTAAGAGTTAGTTACATTGATTTTTAATAAAAATTACATTCATAGCCCACATTGTTTAGAAAGATGAGGCTTCAGTGTGTAACTCCTTTGGGTACTTTTGAAAATTTTATCTAGGCAGATTCATCTCTTAAATATATATTTAAATACTACATATCTGACATACTTTCCTCCTAGCCATATTCAAGTCGTAAAAAGAAAATCAGATAAACGGCTTTGATCCAACTTATTGCTTTAGTCATTAGACCCTTCTACAGCTTTATGCCAGCTTCTGGAAATTAAGTTCTGGAGTCCAGGTTTCCTATGCAGCAGTAAATTTAAATACCATAAGCAGTCCCCTCAGACAGCTTCTCCTTTGCTGGAGGTAGTGTCTCTGATGTAACCATTTCTAGTGCAGTTCTTTGAACACAGGACTCAATTTTCAAGTCCAAGATGACCTGTTTTTCAAGCCTGAGATTCAAAATGTTACTGTATTTCTAATTAGCTCTCATCTAAGCATAGAGGTCCAACTTCTATTCTCAGTGACACTGGTGCCCATCCAGAGGAAATTAATCAGTCATTTATTCCAGATTTCCAGTAGAATCCCAGCATGAAAATGTTGGCCAGTACCTAGTTAATGACCTGGAAATTATTTTTCAAGACATAATTTTGTGGTCAACTTTGTACCTCCCTCTAGTGGCAGCAGATATCAAACAAATAAAGCACAAAGGAGACCTTGTCATGGATCACACACTGATGTATTGTGCCTATTTCTTTTATGGAAATTTGTTACTCAGAATCAAGGTTTGCTGTAAATCCCACTGTAACTTTTCGGTAATGTTGTAATAAGAAAAGAATCGGTGATTGCATATAACCAAAATCCCCGTTTATTTCCTTGCCAGTATGTGGCATATTCCTATAGCCACACGTAGTTTCTCCACGCTTGCCTAGATCGCAGCTCTTCTAGTTGCTGTGAATACTTTTGCATTGAGTTTTCCTTCCCTCTTCAGGGGAAGGCACAGAACAATTCACCCATTATCAGCTGATTTATGAGCACAGGGCTTGCTGCTAGCTCCTCTGGTTTCAATTTCAAACTTGATGACAAACTTGCAAGCCTGAATCAGAGATTCAGGAATGTGGCAGGCTCCACACGCTAGCCTGACTTGCAGCTTTTTCAGCTTTGGCAGAATTTGAGTCTGCAGTTAGCTACATTATAATGAATACTCAAAAACAAATTCCTAACAAGAGAAGAAGCAGATGGCGCGGAGGGAGAGCTATTTACAGGGGATGAACAGGCTCTTCCATTTCTGACAAAGGAAAACTTGCCTAGCAGCAAGGCACGGAATCCTACCAATTGTGTCCTTCAGAGGTTCCTCCTTTAGTTAGGAACCCCAAGGAACATTCTTCTGTAAGACATACCTCATTCTCCTTGTTTTCGCCAACCTATGCCTGAATGTATGTTACATCTAGACTTAGCAGGTGTGATCATGTTTCCATCCATCAGCTAATGCAGAAGCCTCCTAAAAGCTTATTTACAGGTCAATTATGAAAAAAGGAAGGACCTTTATCCCAGCTCTAGGGCTGTGAAAGTCCCAAGTCTAAGCTTCAAGAGAAACCACCATAATGGATAGATATATGTTTTGATTATTTGATTGAGAAGGATATATTAATCAAAGCAGATGACAAACTTCCAGTAATAGTGAAATTTGATGTTCAACAGTATGTGGGATGTCTTTTGATATCTTCAAAACCTGAAGTCTGTGAATCACAATATCCACGTGTGTCCTGGGGCATGCTTCTGAAGAGTCATTTAGCTGTCTGATCAAGAAAATTGTCCCTTTATTAAGAATTAAACCATTAAGTCAACTTCCTACAGCAACCATGTTTTATTCTCATAAATGTTACCAAGACAATCTTGTGCCACAGAAATAATGAAGTTGCTAAGTTAGGATCAGTATCCCAAAGAACACTGGAAAAAGAGGAAAAGTATACAAATTGTCAAATAAGAGAGAAATAGGAGAGAGAAAAGGTTTATGTTTTAAAGCAAAGTATTTTCTTTAATGCTGAGTAGACATAGACTTTGTTTTTTCGAAGTCAGTATTTCCACTGCTGATCAGTGAATCTCAGTACCTATCTTAAGATAATGAAAAAGGATGTATTTTTTAGGAAGAGATATCAAAATCAAGACGATTTAGAATGTTTGTCATTGGCCAGCTAGCAGCTGAAGCGTCAAAAAATTACCTGTGTGTGTTTGAACATTTTATCTAGGCTCTATTTATTCAGTATCTTCTAACACAGGCTTGAACTTATTATATTTTCTAACAAATTAGTGTTGCTGTCACAGAAATCTTAACACTGTTCTATACTTATGTTCCCTTTCTGTAGGCACTCCACAAGTATGTAAACTTTACTTGTGGAAAAAAACAAGAACCTTTGAATATATGCGAATATATCTGTAGTTTCCCCTTCGTTTCTTACCAATTCCTAACACATACGCTCTGACATTCATGGCCCACATTTTTTACAATGTTATTCTCTGCTTTTATTTGGTTTGGGTTTGTTTTTAATGAGGTGAACTTTGCACAGCCCAACTCTAGCTCCTATAAAATCTGTGTCTTAAATGGCCAGATTTAGTGATTTTTGAATGGAAAAAAAAAAGCCTACATACTAACCACACAGCTGTACTTGGAAACAGATGTTTTACCTCCTTTAAACTAAACTAATGAGGACAGGAATATGGAACAGATAGGTCAGGAAAACTTCTGTCTAGATTTTGAATTTTGGATTATGGAAAGAGTACAGAAAAGATTGGTGCTTCCACATAAGGGGAGGGAGAAGGATGGCAATTCCACTGATGATGAGAATTTGCACTGCTGTGTTAACTTCAAGGCACTTCCATTTCACAGCCCTGTTCATCCCAATGTCAGTTCTATTCACTTAACTCACACGAGTATTCCATAGAGAGCAGGCCAGATCCTCGGTTTATATGAACTGCTGTAACTCTATTCAAATCAATCTAATTACAGAAGTCCAGGATTTGGCTCTATATCTCCTTTGCATTTAGTAGGTGTAAAAGGACTCTAAAACACTTCTTTCAAGACTTCTGTAAAACATCAAGTAGACCAATTATTTAGGATCCGATGCTGTGAAAACCATAACTTCTGACAGAAATCTAACTAAACATGAAAATTTTTTAACTAACTTTCCCATCAGTGTGTTCTTAAAATATAAAGTGTCTTCTGCTGCTAGTTCAGAAATAGATAAGGTTTTTAGGACCACTGCTTCTCTGCCCAATCTTGCTCCCATCAAAGTCACTGGGACCATTGCCATAACCTCAGAGAGAGGACGAACAAGACCTTTGTAGTCATGATTTGGCACTCACACCAGAAAAATGCATTAGTGATGGCTTTTTATAGAAAAGATGCTCAGGTTTTCCCTCTGGCTCCTAGCTTAAGCTTCTTAAAAAAATTTATTCTTGATTTGTCTTTATATGTTCTTCGTCGGTATGCTCCCTTGCACTAAGCCACAGCAGCCAAAAAGAATCTTCTGCTGTATAAGGCTTTGTGAGACACAGTCATTACATGCAGAGGAAACTGGGTTTAGTGGGGCCCTAGTTCCCCTGGGGACTACCATAATATAAATTATTAATAACAAAAATAAACACTGGCTAGCTTGAACTTCTCTTCATTCCCTCAGAGCTCATTTTTTGACGGAATTAGCTACATAAAGCCCACTTGAAAGAATGCTTAATTGCAAACTATCCAAACAAAACAAAATGGAACTAATTGGTTCTTAAATATTAAACATTCAAAAGGAGATGGCTTTGGAAACAGCTGAAAGACTAATGTATATTAGGATACATATGGTGCAGTGAGCAGTTAAGCAAAATGCAGTCTAAACCAGACTAACATTTACTTTTAAATCAGATATTCAAGTTTTGTCAGTCTGGTTCTGCCTAGAAGACAGTTTAGGATTATTTCAAGCCTAAACAGCATTACAACAATACTGTTTTAAAAATTATAAAATCCGAAGAGTCAAGCTTGCGTACTGACTTCCGGACATAGTTTGCCCAGGAAAAACTACCAAATCTATAATGACCATCACTCCATGGAGTGCCCCTTAAGCCTATTTCAGCCTAAAAAAGATAGCTTAGCAAAGACTACTGTTTCAAGTGTTTTTTCTAAAGCAGTTGTTTTCCTGGAATTGGGTAGGGAGAGCTCACATAAACAGTTCTGACGACACATCTTGAAAGGAGAGTGGTGATGCCTTCCATCAGAATAACTGATTGCAGATCTGCCTTGGCCTTTATAAACTTCCTTTCTTCAGCCCTGTGTTTTTGTTACTGCTATTTAATTAAAATATTTCATAGTTAGCAAATAGAAAGAATCTGTTTGGGCATGTGAAAACTCCCTTTTGGTATTCATGAAAGGTTAATACAGTTGCCACACTTATTTCTTAAATCAGAAATACTTCTAGCAAGACCAGAAACTAATACCTCTAATGTGACTGAAAATTGTAAACAAGAAAAAAAATGTACACATTACAAAGAAGCAAAAATTAGAGAAGTTATAACCAAAATCACACAGTAAAAATAATTTAAAAAAATCAATTAGTGGTAGAAGAATTTTTCTTTGGAGGACCACTGTGTGCTGTGGCGTGAAATCAGACTAGTGGTAAGCCACGGAAAGTGCACTGCCTAATCAGCCACATGTTTACTTTCTCACTTATCAATAAATGACATTAACAAGACTTCTGCCAGAGATAATAAATTCCTGGAAATGTCAGGCTCTTCTACATCAGCCAGCCCAAGCACAAGAGAGCTAGTCACTGGAAAAAAAAAAAAGGCAGACATAACTGGAAGTACTAAGCAGAAGTTGCTCAGTAGCAGGATCAGTTGAGATCAAACCACTTCAACATTTAGGCCAAAAGCTAATAGAATTTTAAGGTCCCTTGAAATGTTATGAATATCATGAACAAACACGGCAGGAGTCACTCACGAAAATGTGTTTCAGTTTTGTGCACAGAAAAATCAATCAGCTCTCTGTCTCAAACTTCTTCAAAGACTGTGAACCCAATTGTTTGTTCCCTGAGGACTCAAAGCTTTTACTGCAACTAGCAGTCACATCTGCTTAGTGTTTCATATTTTTCAGCATCACAAGGAGTTTTTCTTAGACCTTGGACTGGTTTACTCAGCATCTATGTGTAAGTACAAAAACAAAACTCCAACAGAAGAAGTAACGGAGGTCTATTGCCTGTTTGTTTCTACTTCTCTCCTCAAAAGACATAGGCAATCCTGGCAAAAGGAGTATTCTATATGAGTATTTTGCCAGCATAGCTAAATCTTTATGGGTTCCATTTTTCAACATTCCTCTTAACGCTCACAGCCATGACAGAAACTTTGTAATATAGATCTATAGAGCTATATCAGAAATCTTTGTTGTTTTAATATATTTAGTATAATTTTGAAAAGTATTAGTAGTCTGCAGATAATGTAAAAAAATCCTCTGATGTGAACACGTTCTGTGCATCTATACTACCAGCACTTCACTGCTATCAGAGTGTCGGTATTATTCACTACAAAAGTCTTCTAGAATGAATAGAGCCTTAGCAAGCCTGTGCTTTCTGTCAGCATAGTTAAAAATATCCCTCAGACTTAAGACAACTAGTAAAGCATGCACAAGTTTACTGTGCACTATAACCGCTTCTATACTTGCATCTTTTGATAATTTAGCCACGTTGGTAAAAGAAACCATTTCTCACAGTCCTTATCCAATTTAGCTGAGGGCAGGAATCTGTAACATAGACAGGGACTTAGCAGCTGTAGAGAGGGGCTTATTACTTGTGTGTCTTGAGATAATACAAGGACTTTGCTAGTACAGATGTGCTGCTACAAAGCATCAGGGAAAAGAACAAATTGTATTAGCATACAACACTGCCATATCAATAAAGCTGCAGAAGCTTTTAATGTCATATGGCTATGTCATTAAAAGAAAACCTCAACTGAGGCAAAATTATACAAGTACTACATTTAAGTGCAGAACGAAGCTTAGTATGGCTACGTGGCAAGTGTGGAACAACCACAATTCTCAGTTTATAAAAAAATCTGTGGGTATGTCCTCCAGGCCTCATAAAACAAGACTTATTTTTGTGATGTAAATTGACTTAGTCTATGTTACCCAGACTCTATGACTTATCTATGAGCCAATTATAATTGAGATCGCTCCTGCAGAATAGGATCGTGCCACTTGACAAAACTGGGCCTCCTGTAAGAAAGTTCTCTTAGTTCGCTTTCAACATGGATGGAGTGAATTGTAATGTTAACACGCACGCTGGCTCAAAAGTGCGAAGAGCTCTTACCCAAGACTCAAGGTATCAATCAGTTCACTGTACATACTGATCCTTAGTTCATCAGCTCCTACTGTTGTAATAGAATGAGAACAAACAACAGTCACCTTCAGAATGTGGTATGGAGGGAAATGACAGTCAGGTTTGCATTAAGTTATAGTTATCAGAGCTGCAGAGAGATCTAACACAAAAATGGATGGCCAAATGCATAATCCATATTCACATAGCTGTTGCCAGATTGATAATTTAAGGAGTCCTGGTGACAGATGAGATCACCAGCAAAGAACTTTAAATTTCAGGACAACACATAGGCAAAACAGTTAAATATCACAGTATTGTGATGACTCCAGTGATAACAAAGGCACTATGTGTGCACTGATCTGCTTTTTTGGCATCAGACAGGCATGACTTGTGAAAGATATAATCATCACACATCTTGCCAGATGAGCCTGAGATGATGGCAGCAGTGTCCAGAATGCTGAAAGGTGCTATAAGCACAACAGCGATACGCCTTCCCATTAATGAGGAACCATGCCTGGCTGGAGAGGCAGTAGATAGAACAGTATGTCCCTGTGATGTTCTATGTTCCCTGGCAGTTCTCCCACACTTGCAATATGACCCTCCAACCATCAGTGCATGGATCATTGATCTTACGAACTCACATTTGTGATCCTCTACAGAATCATCATTTAGAATGTACAGCCCAGAGAACTTACTGGCAGAAAAATCACTCTTGGGTGATCTTCAAAATTCAGAAATGGTCATTCAGATACAACATATACATGTTGACAAGTGATTCCAACAATATACTAATTCAGATCCAGAATTAAATCCAGACCCTGACACCGTTACAGCAGCAATGGCACACAGTGCATTCAACTTTATAATAGAAAAATGGTGTTTTGCGCCATATGACTTGGCTTACTCAAGAGAGATGTTTTACAATAAGATACAGTTTTACTGTATTGTAAAGATAATCTGATAATTACAGGTCAAAGTATACTTGCTTATTGCTTTAAATTAAATTAAAAGCAGTCAAATTCATACACATACAGGGGAAAGATTCATCATGTATCACTACAGCTCTGGAGAAAACAAGCTAGGCTGGGCAGACACGGAAATTATGTCTGGACTGGAGATCTTACCAGAAGATGCAGCATATGTTCTCATCCAAAGCCTTCTCCTGCAGAGCACATACTCCTTAGACTTGTGGTTTTGTTCTCGAAGAACCCAAGCTCAAGCAATTTTTAGATACTTTGCACTGCTACTTATTTGTTTTGCACTTCTGATGTTTGTTTGCAGGCAGCTGGGATGCCTGCACTGATTTTCTAAGGTTATTTAAATTCTTCTTTATTTGTTAACAAATTATGTTGGTTGCACAACACATTGGCATGTGGACACTTCAGAAAAAGGGAGGGGCACAACTCAGCCTCAGTGGAATTATGAACAAGATCAAATGACTTCAGCAGAGTTACACAAAGGATAGCTCTATTGTTTCAGTGGGAGTTGTGGTTAATTAAAGTAGTATTTCCCGTCAGCTTTCTACATGCAGGACTCTTCAAAGGTAGCATTACCTTCAAGATCACTGTGTGGGCTTCCATTTCAGACAATGAGTAACAAACGCCTAATGACAGATTTTCATAAAGTCTGGGCATATACCATTGTAGTGAAAGCATGAAAAAAGGCACACAGTGATGTGCAGTTACATATATCTATACAACAAACATACAGTGACGTTGAAGCTGTGATGTTACGGATGGAATTAAACCAATGCATTTTTAGACATGATCCATCCAGTTCTGTTTTATCTTCCACTGTAAAAAACACGTAGTTAACTTGCTACAAATCAGTTATCTTCAAAATGGTAGAAAAGCCTGTGAACTTTCTGTATAGATCAAGTATTGGCCACATTTTCACACACAGTTACTCAATATGTACACTCTACTGTAGTAATTGCTCAAGCAGCTGCATATGCATTTGGAATAACTGTGTGTCAAATCTTTTTGAAAACTCTGGACCTACTATTTTAACTTTACAGATCCCATCAAACAAAATCCTTCCTTATAACCCGGAGGAACCTTCTAAATTCTTCCTGTAAAATTTCAATTACATAATGTAAAAATTGCATAAATTCAGTGCACAGATAACTGAAGGTTATTTAGACTGTATTTTGTCTGCACTAGTAGAAATATAAACCTATTCATGCTAACACTAAAGCAGTAAACACTGAGATTTTAAAGCACACCGAGGTCTGTTTGTTTATCTGTTGCGTCCCAGTATTGGAAAATGATTTTTCCTTTTTCAAGCCTGTGGCAATTTAAATAATAAAACAGAGGTTATGTAAGTGCAGAGAATTATGGAAAAAATGTAAGTGGAAAGTACATATTTTTAAAATGCACTTGAATAACTCAAATGCAGCTGAACTGACATTATTCAGACTTTCCAGTCTTATTCAATACTGGACTGAAACCAAGCACAAGACATTTCAGGCCCAAAGGACATTTTAAAGAAAATTGTAAGTACCTATATTTCTAGTTTACAATGTCTGTTTGGGAAAGCTCTACCACCTAAAGAAAGACTAACCTGTCTTCTCATGGAATCAAACAAAAGGGATGTGAACTAATTAAGGGGATGTGTGGATCAGCTTGCAAACTTAAGGACCTATTCAGCCCCAAAGAGCACCCAAACCAGAAATGTGGATTCAAATATCTACGGTCTTCTAGCAATATATGAATGCAGATTCAGATACAGATTTTACACTGAAAGATCATTTCTAACCTGTGCAGACACAAGCTCTAGGCCCAGCTCTACATTCCTTCCACACCCAGAATTGGAGTTCTGCCTGAATAAGGAATGCAAGAGAGAAATGAATTTATCTTTATGGCAGATCTTGTTTGGTGATGTACATGCCTGTGAACCTGCCAAAACTCAAAGATGTGACATGGTATGCAATCTAATTCCAAAACTGACAGAGTTCAAAAGATTACTCTTGTAGGACACTTAAAATAAGGTCAAACTACTTTCATATGCATAAGTAACTGTTCCTAAATCTAATATACCTGGATATATTCCAATCCTTCTGCCATAAACAATTTTTATCAATGGAAAAGTGAAGATCCCAGATTTGAATAAAAGATGAGTAACAAAGGGAATAAATTATATATTTCCAAACTGAGGAGCATTAAGAATTATGGCTATATGAAAAAAGATTTTTTAAAAATAAATCTCATTGAAGGAAAATACTAAGCAAACAATAAAAGAAGACTTCTCTGCATAACATTGTATGTCCATTATCCTCTAAAATCACAGGGTAGCATTATGCATATAGATGCATATAGTAAAATTTTTCCATCACTCCAAAGAGACACGAACTTTACCCTAGCTTTTGATAAAGATAAATGCAATTATGTTTCCTTCACCTACCCAGCCAGCAGTATTTCAAAATTTGCAGAGAGAAAGACCTTCCAAATACATGAATAACAAAGAACTGTGGAAACAAGTCTCTTTAAGTGTCCATCTTGGCCTTCTTAAAATTTTCCCGGATTTTTCAGTCAATTTTATACAAGAAATGCCAACCAATGTTAGTTACAGATGCTGTATTTATAATATGTCTATGATAAAATTGAAATCCTAGTGCAGACACAATTCCTTCAGCATTTTTCTTAAGATAAATTAATTTGGTAAAAAAACAGCATAAATTCTACAAGAAGAATTTCTTTTTGCAAGTATTAGTTGTGTCCACATCTGGAGAGTTTGTGACACAATTATGGCATGTGCCAACCTGTTCTGCGGCAGTTGTGGCCTTCCTGGATGTTTTTCTCATTATTCTACCCCAAACAATATGAAAAACTGTAGGATAAAGATGCCCTTCTGTGGTCAAAAGGGGATATTAAGGTAGTTTATGTTGCACTTTGTTCAGAGAAATATTTTCATAATAGTTGAGAAAAGGATATGTTGAATAGAGTATCCTGTGGCAACTATTCTGAGAAAAAGAAATGCTAGCTGAAATCAAGGGCTTTGGCTGCTTTTAGGCTTCCTAGGCAAGAGTAAATCAAAGTATTACCTATATACAATACTTCTTTTCATCAGCATGTCAATTGGAGTAAGTAAGAGTGTGCTACTAATTCTCAGCATCAAAATCTGGGATAATTTAAATAGTCAACTGCTTCCTTACTTTCACAGAAACAACTATTACTGGAAAAATTTTCTAAGCATGTTGCAAGTGGAGCTAAGTCAGTCAGCTAGCACACTGCACACTTTTCAAGGAAAAAGTTTCTAAAAATGAGTCAGGATTTAATAAAAAAAGTCTCTGAGGTACGTTACTCATGCCCATAATAGAATATTTTTCAATTTTCAACCCTGTGTAGAGAATTTTAAAACACTAACAGATGTATGAAACAAAAAAAGCAAAATTCTCCCTTATTCTCTCCTGTGAGCATGTATAACACACCAATGAGAGGCTCTAAAACATGAATACTGCTTTTACATTTTCCACTAGAAAGACAATTTGCTTGCAGTTCTTTCTCCCTTTAAATTGTTTCTGTGGCAACACATCTGGTGCTATAATTCTGGGCCAGAACATTAACTATCCTGAAAGAAGAAAGTTATGTTGTTCTGGTCTGCAAGAATGTGAAGCAGAGAGAGATCTGCAAATACATGTAATCACATAACCTTTTTCGCCTTCATAGGCACACAGAATATTAGCTAATGATACTTATGCATAGGCTTAAAATTACAACTTAAAAAACGTTTATACAATGGTTACAGAAAACTCTTGTGGTAAGCACACATTCTATAAGCCAACTTTTTTTAAACAAAATGACAAGTGCTTTGTTACCACTGTTCCTACCATGAGGAAAATACTCAGCTGAGAGGAACAAGGTTCATTCCATAATCATAGATATAACACTTCCTACGGAATGGAGAAAGCTTGATATTGATTTCTTATCGTCTCCCCAGTACTATGTAAACATTACTGTATTATCACCATTTTACAGATGAGAGATGTCAGGAGCATGTAAGGCCAAAATGTCTGATGTGTCTGTTAAATTCAGATGCCCCTACTATTAGTTACCCATACTGAAACATGCAGCCCTTGGCTCTCTAAGCTCTTGAGGACCAACAGGTTTTACTGGTCTTACTTTACATTATAGGAACCTATCGATGCTTACTCGAAGTCTTGGACATCCCAGCTTGAGCATGCCAGCATTCTCACAATTTGGAGTCTGAACAATTTAGTTGTAGAGAAAGGAAAGAAAAACGAGAATGAAAGCTTACAGCCCCAATTCAGTTTGCTAAGTCAACAAGTGAACATTTTTTTTCATCACTAATAAATCTGAGAAGTCAGTCTGAAATCTTAAAGTCATACCGATGACAATAATCCAAAGCAAGTTATTACAGGTATTTTACAGTGCAACTGAGATTGACACCTCAAGATATAAAGCCTATTGTGGATCTTAGTTCATGATACAGGGGCCAGAGCAATTTGCAAGGGCTACTGCCTTCACTTAACTCAGCCTGGAGTAGCAAGAGTTAAAAAAATAATGAAAGTGGATTTTTGCTACTCCATCAAGTAGATCAGAGATGAGTTCTTGGAAAGAAAATATCTGATGAATAACAAAATATCACTGACACAGTTACTTTTCCAATAATAATTGCATTTTAAGTTCTCCATGAAGCAGATTTTATTATTTAATTTGCAACAGCTAAATTAAAATCTAAATCAGTTACATTTAAATCGGTTTGATAACTACACATACAGTATTTTCTGTATTAGTGACAAAGAAGCCAAGATTGTCTTAGAGTTCTGATCCTCTAAATCACTAATGATTATATGCACTGATTGGCTGAAAACCAATTTTTTTCCCTAAAAAGTTGAACTGAATAAAAGTTATGGTTTTCAGGCATTCTGTCTTTGAAGACATACTGGTTTAAAGCAATCTGTGCTCAGGGAGAAGAACCTGGCAGCAGAAATGGAAACGTTTAAAAAAGTGGATAAAAACTGGTATTTTATAAATATGTATGTCCCTCTTGTACTACTGGAGGTGCCATCTAATGATGAGAATTAAATCCAGGACACTGAGCACCTCTAGTCAGTAAAGGCCGGCTAACATCCCTTGCAAGACTTGCTGTCTGTATAATTTTGGATTGTCACCAGCCAATCACCAGTTCTCGCCAATAACAGCCTGAATAATTCAAGTCTGTCTGTTCCCTTTTTCTCAGCCTTTTGGCTAACGTCGAGTGTGTATATTTAACTAATAATAAACCTAAAATTTTACATAAAGTATCTTCTTCACTTCCAATCTAGCCTTTCTATTTATTCCATCCAAATGGCTTCTGAGCCAGTTCTCACTCCCTTGCTTTATCTTGTATAACTTCCTATACACAGAACTTCCATTTTGTCCTGGTGCACTGTAACTCCACGTTATCACACCTCAAACCCCTGAGAAAGAGACACATTAAAATCATAACCTTCCTCTCCCCGTATGCTGAGTCTGGTTTCTCTTTATAGCCATAACGGCTCTATTCCACTTCTCAGGTTCTTTACGAGAACATTGCAAAGGAATATTTGCGAAGGAATTAGCTGTGGAAGAGAATAAAGTGATATTGGTGAATCTGCTGTACAGGGTCCCAACTCCCTGCCTGGATTGCTCCTAAGGAACCCAGGGATAACCCAGTGAATATCGTAGAGCAACTGTATGGCTGCTCTTTGCCTTGACAGAAGGAAATCATCTCATCTTTATACTACGCCTTAGGGAATACCATTACATAACTCACCGTTTGGCCTATATTTCCCTGTTCTTGGCTCCATGCTGTTAACAGAAATACCACTGCTTCACTGCAGTTACTGACTGACTCGAGAATTGAGCACTAGATAGTGATGCAGGACCTGTCATCTCAGAGAAGCCCTTTAATTCCTCTAAACAATATCCAGACTCTAATCAGAGGTTAATTTTACCGAGATAGTTGTTCACTACTGTATTGCATGTGTTGTATCACATACAAGTTTCTCTTTATAGACCTGGGGCATAAAGTGGGCTTGGCCTGCCATGCAGCAACAGCTCCGTCCCATTTTGGCAGGTTTTGTGCAGCTTTTCCTGCACTGCTACATGTGGTGCTTACGTCATCCCCTCAGCAGAATTCAGAGCAGCAGCATGTAAGTGATCAACTGCACAAGAAACGAATACAACAGAGAAGTTGTTTCTAATATGCATGTTCTTTTAGACACCACATCTTTTTCAGATCTCTCTCTCTCCATTCAACATGTGTTCCTTCAGACACATTTTGCATTGCTTGCTACCCTTACAAACAATCTTCTTCTGCTTTCTTTTTAATTAAGGTCTTTCCAAAAAGAATATGTAATGCCCCTTATTAATAGGTGTAGCTCCCATTCTACAGCTGTGAAAACACAGGTAGAGACGGATTAAGTCTTGATCCTAACAAAGGAAATGACTGAATCAGGAGTTTTGAGTACTGGTGCTGTACTCTGACTCTGGTTCAATACTCATGAAATGGCTCAAGAAATATGTAACCTTATTTTTCAAATTCCTTCAAGTTTCTTTGGTCGATGAACAACTCAATTTCCATATGTCCCAACTTATTTAAAACACTTTTTAAAACGGGAAATTAAACTCTGTCTGAAGGAAAATGTAACTGGGCTGTGACCCAAAACCTCAATTCGTATTTATGAGCAAAGAAAATGTAATCTGTGCACAGACAAAATGAGTTAACTAAAATATAGCCAGCCTATACAATGACAGCTCCAAATCAGAAACCCTACAGGATGGCATAAACATTGTCCTGCTCCTCTTACTCTTCCACCTGCTCCAGCCAGGCATTCACCTCCCAGGGGTTCCCTGGGTGACTCCCGGCATGAATGTGTTTACCCCTGGATATAAGGCTACCACACCGTTCTGCACCGGTGCAGCCTCTGTAGGAACACCAGCATCCTTCGAGGCTTGCCTATTCACAGATGCCCGCGGACTCCTAAGGAGCCTACCCCCCACAGGTGACATGCACCCCTACAGGTGACGTGACCCCCCTCTCGGTGCCCTGTAGCTCTCACCTACCGATGCGGTGCCGGTGCCTCCCCGTTGCCCCGCGCCTCTCGGACACCCGTCTCGCCGCCGGGTGCCCGAAGCGGCGTTCCCGGCGCGCCGCTGCCCTGAACCTCCCGCCGCCGGGCAGGG
>NW_010515187.1:0-4553 GCF_000687285.1 Phaethon lepturus | reverse complement strand
TCCGGTAACCCCCAGCAGGTCCCTTTCCCGTCGCCTTTTCCCGTCTCCTTGTGCCCCACGAGCTGCCGCGGTGGGGGGTTGTAGCCTGGGGTCACCACTGGAGCTGCTGGGCAGGATTTGGGCGTCAGAGCCTTAAACTTTCCTGGGAGCTTTGGCATTGTCCTCACTGGGGCTTGGGATCTTCGTTCCTACAGCTGTCGGGATGGCGGATGGGAAGGAAAACGGTTTGGAGGAACTAGAAGCATCTGAGCTGTGTTGGGATCCGTCTGAGGTGGACGTCCCCCGAGAGCCAGACCCGACGGCGCAGCACGCGTGGGAGAGTCAACCACAAGAAGCCTCTGAAGAACCAAGCGACGACTCCCGTGGACGCCCATCACCAAGAAAGGGTGGACGGCTGCAGGCCTGCCATGGGAGCCGCGCGACAAAGAGGACCTACAGCTGCGGCAAGAGTGGGAAGAACGTCGCTGGGGCCATGGACAAGGGCCTCTATAGCTGTCCCGACTGCGGGAAGATCTTCAGTCGGAGGTCCTTCCTCATCCCCCACCAGCGCATCCACACCGGTGAAAAGCCCTTCACCTGCCACGAGTGCGGGAAGGGTTTCCGAATTGGGTCAGCTCTCAACAAGCATCAACGGATCCATACGGGCGAGAAACCCTACAAGTGCTCGGACTGCGGGAAGCGGTTCCGCCTCACCTCCACCCTCAGCACCCATCGGAAGACCCACACCGGGGAGAAACCCTACGTCTGCCTCATTTGCGGGAAGACCTTTCGGTTGAGCGCGTATCTGCTGGCCCACGAGGCCACCCATAGCGTGGACAACCCTTTTCGGTGTCTTGCGTGCGGGAAGAACTTCAGCTTGAGACGGTACCTGGCCATTCACCAGCGCATCCATACGGGAGAGAAGCCGTTCAAGTGCTCGGTGTGCGGGAAGGGCTTCAACCGGAGATCGATCCTCATCGTTCACCAGCGCGTCCATACCGGGGAGAAACCCTACAAGTGCCCCGAATGTGGGAAGAGCTTCATCATGAGTTCAGACCTCGTCGCCCATCGGAGAATCCACACCGGGGAGAAACCCTACAGCTGTCTCAACTGCGATAAAAGCTTTCGGTTGAGCTCCCACCTTACGAGACACCAGCGAAGCCACACCGGGGAGAGACCGTACAAATGTCTGGATTGCGGGCAAAGCTACACGGACAGCTCCGGACTCATCAAACACAAGAAGATCCACATGGAAAAGAAGCAGAGGACATCTCAGGGAGCCCACCCGGGGGAGGGACGGTACAAATGCCCCTACTGTAGTAAGAGCTTCCATGCGAAGTCAGCTCAGGTCCTTCACCGGGCTACGCACGCCGGAGAGCGACCCTATAGATGCTCCAAGTGCGAGAAGACCTTCAGCCACAGCGCAACCCTGCTGAAACACCAACGAATCCATACGGGGGAGAGACCCTTCAAGTGTCCCGACTGTGAGAAGTGCTACAACGATGGCTCAACCCTTCGGAGACACCGGAGGAGCCACACCGAGGAGAAACCCTATAAGTGCCCCAGTTGTGGGGAATGTTTCGGTGCCATCGCAGCTCTCCTGAAGCACCAGCGGTTCCACACCGAGGGGAGACCTTACAGATGCTCCGACTGCGGGAAGAATTTCCACTCTAATTTCCTCCTCGTCACCCACCAACGAATCCACACGGGGGAAAAACCCTATAGCTGCCCCATCTGCAAAAAAACCTTCCGCCAAGCCTCCCACCGTACGAGGCACCAGGAGATTCACAGGAGGACCAGGGCTGACGTTGCTTTGCGTGATGGGTCCGAGCACCACATGCGGAAAGGAAAGACCCGGCACGGAGCGGGAGCAGAGGTGGGATGTGATGATGGGTTAACGAGTCCCGATGGTGCTTCAACAGCTCAATAATAAAAGAATTCGAGATGCCCCGAGGCCACCAACTAGTCCAAGTTACTCATCCAAAGAAGACGTGCCCCATGTTCTAACCTGCATGATAAACATGGGCTCATTTGAACCCTTTAATAATGAACTACTGGTTACACGGGGTTCCTGTGTCGCTCTTTTCGTAGCGTGACCCTTCTTCTTCTCACCCTGTTGACACCGAGTGCCTTTAGGCTAAGGCTCTGATGGCTCTCGCTTTCAAATTTTGGATTATTCCCTTGTCTCCTCCCAAACTCATCGCAACCAGCCCTCCAACCATCCTTCCCAACTCACCCTCGCCTTCATCCCCCGTCGTTACCCAAGTAGGTCCGTACGTGATTTTGGAAAAAAAGAAAAATAAATCACACTCCAGAAGTCCTTTTGGATCCCAACCGGTCCTTAAAATGAGACGAGTGAGCAGTATTAGCAGGTACATCCAGATTGGACCCACCTTCTCGTTTACTGTTGACGAGGGATGGCGAGCCCAGCTCCGTAGCCACATCCTACCTCAACTCAACTTATACCCAAGCAGGGTCCCCCCCTTTTTGGGGACTGGCATGGAAGCGCTTGATGGTATTGATGTCAAGTCCTGGTCAATAAGCTAGACGCAATGACTACCTCGCTGTGAAGTCTTCGTATTCCTGTATGATCATCGCTACTTAAGTTGGGGACGGGACCGTGGTTGACCCCAAACACTGTCCCTTAATGAGAACATCCAATTTTGCGGTGACCGTGTTACTATTAATCACCTTGGGGGTAACCCAAGGGAATGTTTCCTTGGCTTTGAGTTGCCTTCAAACCCAACGGTGGGTCCAAGCTGAAACCTCAGGAGAAGGCGACACCAGAATTTTGCTTGCTGAAATTCGTGAAGTTGCCTGGGATGATGCCACCGAATGTCACCTACAAGCCTGGTGGCACGTGGGAAACTTTGCTTGTGATGGAAACGTGGACGTAGCTTGGCCGTGTGAGATGCTGCTTCTGAACGACCCTGCCCCGTCGCGTCCTTGGGTCTACGCCACGGCAGATCCCTGGTCCGTCTCGTGGACAACAGCCCTGGCAAAGGGTGGCCGTCGGTAGGTGCTGAAGATGGCATCCCAGAGCCGGGAGTGGGCTCCGCGGGTGAAGGGAATTCCTTCTGAACCCCTAATTGGCGCCGTCATTCCCTCGGTGCTCATCCCCCATGATGCTCGTCGGCGCCGGGATCGGCTGTTTATCTTTGCGACCTTGGTGTTATTTTCTATATATTGACCCGTTACAGCCGCACTGCAAGTATTAATTTACCCATTTGTATCTTTACTACCCAATCTGGACACGATTTTAACTATACCACCCCAAATTACCACTCACCAGGTACTATCAACTAATTCTACCACCACATCACCCAGACGAATTTCTCGCTAATTGAACATTTTTTTTTTTAATTTGCGGCGTAAAGTCTTAAATTGGCGATTAAAGGGGCAAAGGAGCAGGCACAATAAACTTTAATAGGATTTAAACTTTAATGCGATTTAAACTTTAATACAATTTAATAAAATTTTGACGTTAATAAAATTTTGACGTTAATAAAATTTCGACCTTAATACGATTTCGACGTTAATACGATTTCGACGTTAATACGATTTCGACGTTAATACGATTTCGACATTAATACAATTTTGACTTTAAATACAACTTTGACGTTGATATGACTTCGACGTTGATATGACTTCGACGTTGATATGACTTTGACGTTGATATGACTTTGACGTTGATATGACTTCGACATTGATATGACTTTGACGTTGATATGACTTTGACGTTGATATGACTTCGACGTTGATATGACTTTGACGTTGATATGACTTTGACGTTGATATGACTTCGACATTGATATGACTTCGACGTTGATATGACTTTGACGTTGATATGACTTCGACGTTGATATGACTTCGACGTTGATATGACTTCGACGTTGATATGACTTTGACGTCGATATGACTTCGACGTCGATATGACTTCGACGTCGATATGACTTCGACGTCGATACGGTTTCAACGTTAATACGACTTCGGCGTTAATACGATTTTGACTTTAAATACAACTTCGACATTAATATGATTTCGATGTTGATACGACTTCAACGTTAATACGACTTTGGTGTTAATACGACTTCAATGTCGATACAACTTCAACGTCGATACGACTTCGGCGTTAATACAACTTTGACGTTAATACAACTTCAACTTTGATACGACTTCAACGTTAATATAACTTCAACATTAATACAACTTCGACGTTGAGATGACTTTGACGTTGAGACGACTTTGACGTTGAGACGACTTCGACGTTGAGACAACTTCAACGTTGAGACGACTTTGACATTAATACAACTTTGACTTTAATATGACTTTAACTGTAATAACTGCCACCCCCGTAGCAGAAAAATCAGACAAATTCTAGAATATGTTCCAAAAATAGTCAAATGTCGGTGGTGGGAATCCATTTTAGGATGGTCTTTCCCCCCTTACGGTCGGTTGCTAGTCCGGATGATGCTTGCAGCGCTCAACACTAAAAGAAGATGATCTGATCAGGGAAATTAAAATGCTCCAAGCCCCTTAATTATTATTAATATATATTATATATATTATAATTA
>NW_010515186.1:0-1295 GCF_000687285.1 Phaethon lepturus | reverse complement strand
CCCCTGCCTGCGAGGGCAGCGCAGGCTGCAGCCCACCCCACTGCCCAGACCATGGGCAGGGGTTCCCGTTGCTGCCCGCACCCATGGGACGGTCGTGCTGCCTGCCTGCTCCTTGCCTGTGGCCGGTGAAAGCTTTGCCCACGCCTGTGTCCCCGGGGCCACTGGGAAGGACCTGCCATTGCCACGTCTTCTCCACCCTGGCCATCTCGCTGGGGTCACCTACCTCCAACCCCGCGTCCGTGATGGTCGACCTCTTAAGGCTCATGGACTTGACCCCTTTCTTGGAGAGGGGGTAGTTATCAATGAACTCACAAATGTCCAGGTCGGAGACGCCCACGAGGCAGAAGCCGTCGAAGCCGCGGACGGCAAAGCCCTGCAGGCTGACAAACTCCTTCTCGCCGCCGGGCAGGACGTTGTAGAGCTCTTTGGTGTGCAGGACGGGCGTCAAGCCCACCCAGAACTTGGGTTGGTAGAGCACCCGCCGCCACGCCTTGCACACCTGTGCCAGCACGCACTTCTCGCACGCCGAAAAGTACCAGAACAAGCGGTTGAGGATCTTCTCGTCCACCACCAGCTGCCTTTCCGAGGGCGAGCCGGGCAGCCGCTCTGGCGAGGGCTGCTCCGAGCCTTCGCTCGTGTTCTCGTGTTCAGTCCCACCAAGGAAGCGCCGGGAGGGGAGGAGACACCGGCCAGAGCGGCCAAGGAGAGCGGGGAGGCCAGGCTGGGGATGGGCAGGTCGCTGCGGTGGGCTAAGGCCGGACTGAGGATGGCAGGCACAGAAGAAGGCTGGCACAGGCGGTTTTTCACGGCGGGAGTGCCTTTGGTGATGCTGGCGGAGCCGAGGCCGTTGGGTTGCGTGGGGATCTTCACCAGTCCATTGCGGGGCAAACATGGGGGCTTGGTATCGCCGTTTCTCGGGTTCGACATCTTCCACTGCTCTCTCTGCAACACAGGGATGTGGGCTGAGGGGCTGCTGGCCCGGCAGGGAGAGCGGGCAGGGCTGGAGGGGTTTTGTGGCACCGGTGGGGAGGGAGACGCTGGGGGTCCCTGTGCAGGGAGGAGGGTGGCACGGGGGAGCGGGTGGTGCTGGGCTGCTGGGCATGGCCACAGAGGGGACATGCCCAGGGCACAGAGCGGGGTCCTCTGAGGGGCTTTGTGGCTGTGGTGTCCCCCATGATGGGGGATGGACGGAGATTTGTCCCCGGATGACTGCATCCCCCTTTGAGCCTGGGATCCAGCCACCGATGGGAGCAGGAGCAGGATCGTAGAATCACAGAAGGGTTTGGGTGGGAAGG
>NW_010515185.1:0-6258 GCF_000687285.1 Phaethon lepturus | reverse complement strand
TGATTCTGTGATTCTGTGATTCTGTGATGCTTGCAAATTTAGAGCAAAAACCTTTTTAAACAGTCAATTTGCTTCTTGTGTCAGAAGATTAAAATCAGGCCCTCTGGACATAGTCATGCCGGAGTGATGCACTATGGTAGGTTTCTTGAATGGTGTTGTTTGTTTTGATTGTTGCCATACTGATTTCAGTTTCAGTTGTCCTAATACTGTTTTAGTTTCCATTAAAAAAATTATAGCTTCCTCACTAGACAGGATTAATTTTTCTGTCAAATTCAATTTCAGATCTAAAGTTGAAAATTTGTTTTCCCCAAATACTGGGTAAGAATGTCACCTTTTCTTTTACCCTGTATCACAAGCCTTCTTTTTTCTTTTTTTCTTAACGTACAGCTTTTTATTCATTGTATTATTCACACTGCTAGATGTGGCACAGTACTGTGAGAGACAGATATCAAAGGAGACCATTCACTTAGATGTTTCTTTTGCACTCTGACAAGCATATTGCCAAGACATGAAAGAGCAAGCTCCTTATTTTTATTTTTTCGGGAAGTCCTTAGAGAGGGGAGTACAAAAATGATCACTAAAAAAATTATAATGCTAAAAGCACAAAACAATGAATAGAAGATCATAATGGTAATTTTTTCTGACTTGATTTCCCAAACATAGAGGATAACTCCTATGTTGTTTAAATTGTCTAATTTAAGTCAGAATTGTTCTATTTTGTGCTCTAAACTGAGGTTTATCTTTCAAAAGAATGAATATTCTTCTTTCATTTGAACAATTACAACAGATGCAAGCCTGAAGCAAAACTCTACAACTGGGCAAAAGTCTACAACTTAGTGTTAGTGTTTGCAACTGCATAATTTAAATTATAATAATATAATTTCATAATAATTATAATAATCTATTACATTGACAATAACAGAGAATTTGACTAGACATTCTATGAAACTATTTTGACTCCTTAGGGAAATTGGATTCTCTCCTAGTTTAAAGAGTACATATTTTAAAATAATAGTTACTATTCTATATATAAATATTCTTAAAGAGAAATAGCATATCTGAAGAAGATTGACTATGTTTATTTAACTCAGCTGAGAATCTAGTCTGTATTATCAAAAGCAATTGTAAATAATTTATTTAGTGCCAGTAATGTGTTTCTCTTTGGGGGCAAGGGTGTCAGTCTGGAACTGAAGTTAGAGAGGGGGGAAAAACCTCACAGTAAACACAAAAATATTTCTTCTTTTCCCCAGAGCATGTTTCTTCTTTGAGTAGCTACCTGTACGTCCTTTTGTGCCAACATTGTCAAGAGTGAGAGTATTATTTGCCTTAAAAGCACAGGCTTTCCCTCTTGCTCAGAGGCTTTCTCCCTCTTAAAGGCCTTATACAGACAAATAGCGGAGTAAATATTCACCTTTCCTTCTCAGTTTCTTCCAGCAGTTCACCTGGGGCAAAATTTTCTCCTCATGTTCAGGTTAGTTGCTCTATATTTTTTTTCCTTCCATTTTACTGCAGACTTTTCCTTTACAGTAATTTAAGTTTCTGTGTTCCTCACTTAAGCAAAGGTTTGAGTTTTTTAAAGCAGCTCCTTAAAATACATATTAGCAACTCACAGAAGTGGCTCTGTGGCTTAACTTGAAGCTGGTTAGTAAAGTCACAACTCTGCAAGGATAGCATTGCTCATGGTAGGGGAAAAAAAAAATCTAGTCTTTGACTGTGAGATGATGGCATCCCCACTAAATTCCCTTACCATAGCTTTCTGACACAGAGCCAAAATGAGTGAGCAGTCCCCGTGTGTCGTGGTTTAGCCCCAGCTGGCAACTCAGCACCACGCAGCCGCTCGCTCACTCCCCCTCCCGCAGTGGGACGGGGAAGAGAATTGGGAAAAAAAACCTCGTGGGTTGAGATAAACACGGTTTAATAGGACAGCAAGAGAGAAGGAAACAACAATAATACTACTGACAAAGGAACGTACAAGAACAAGTGATGCCCAGTACGGCAATTGCTCACCACCCCGTGATCGACAGCCCGTCCCCGAGCAGCGATTTCCACCCTCCCCGGCCAACTCCAGTTTATGTACTGGGCATGACGTCGTATGGTATGGAATATCCCTCTGGCCAGCCTGGGTCAGCTGTCCCGGCTGTGTCCCCTCCCAGCTCCCCGGGCACCCCCAGCCTGCTCGCTGGCAGCCCAGCACGAGAAGCTGGACTGTCCTTGACTGCTCAGCAACAACCCAAACCATCAGCACGTTATCGACAGTTTCTCATCCCAAATCCAAAACACAGCCTCGCACTGGCTGCTGTGAAGAAAACCAGCTCTATCCTGGCTGAAACCAGGACACCGTGTTTGCTTATAGACCAGTATTGGACGAGCAGAGATGCCTGGCTGCAGCTTGCCTGGCAATGGAAACCCTTGGTGTGGAGGAAGGGCAGACCTGCTGGGGACCTGCAAGTCCAGCCAGGAGAGGTTTGTTTGGGCCTGCTCCAGATCCTCCTCTTCAGCACTGGTGTTCATAACCGTCTCTTCTGCTCAGTTAAAGGAAAAGAAAAGCACGCTAAACTTTTTGGCACTGACAACACACGTCCTGTGACTCCTGTATAGCATATGTTCCTTTAGTTTATCTTGTATTTTGGTAAGTAAGATGTCAGACATCTCCTGCACTGGCACTTCAGTTACAGGTTGTGGTTGCCAGATCCCCCGGCTCTGTCACCTGTTTTGTTGGGTTGCTTATCTTGTGTTGTGAGCTGCTCTTGCTCTTCACTGGCTGTTAGAGGTTTTGCTTGCTTATTCCACCTCTATATGTCCTTTGATAATGCTCTGTGGGCCTTTGTGTGCTAATTGTATGCTATGGGGCCTTTGTGAAAGCCTTGGTCCATTTGCTTTTTCCAATCCTTGCAACAATATGTGTATGCAGGCTTTCCACTGACTTTGATTATAGATTTTTCAAGATCTATACAATCTTCTTGCTTTGAGGAGAAAAAATATAAATATGTTTTAAAATAATTTTTTTAATCACCTCCAAACTTGTAAATCTCAAACCATGTGGCTGCAATCTAACTCTTTTCTTTGGGTAATTCTTTACCCTGGACTCATTTAGTCCTGTTGCTTTTTATGGCAACACAGGCTTTTCCATGCTCCCACAACTGTAAACTTTCTCTCACTTTGTGACATGTTTTCCAAACATGATAAAACCCCCCACACAATTTGTCATGGTTTTGATCTTCCCCACGGCGCCGTTAAGTCATAGCTGCTCGATCTACCAGATGTCAGCGCTGCTTCCCCACAGAGCTTCCTGGGGACAAGGGAGCGGGGTCGCTGCCTCTGGTGGGGTTTGGCCGTAAGCCTCAGACTTACTTAAATAGTGGCTCTGCACAATCTTATTTTAGGTATCCCCAGGCGGGTACTGCCTGTAATCACTCTCCCTGGGAATGAGCGTATGAAAACCACTGGGAAGTGGGCCTGTTCACCCCCGAGACGTGGGGTCAACGTGGGGCTTTTCCTGCTGTGCCCCTCTCAGTGCTCCCTCTCAACCCAGTGTGCCTTACAGCTGGGGCTGAGATGGAGATGCAGGCAGTGCACCTCAGAGCACAGTGCTTACAGGTTTCCTATTCGGAAAGCGTCAGAAGGTCGTTATGGAGAAAAGAAATTCACTATGGGTGATATCATTTGTAATCTTTTTTTCCCCTTTCTTTTTCCAAAAGAGAGTGAGAGAAAAGGAGGCTGTAATAGGACCAGGAGACCAATATTTACAGTAATTTGTCACTTGTGGCCAGAGCAGATGAAGAAGGATTTACAATTTTTTTCACCTCTGTATGTATGTACTCATGCCAGTGAGTTCAGGTAACTTTTGTGCTATCTGAACACTACCTTCTGTGAGTAAAAACTAAAATCATTCCTCTGCACTAGATGTTTTTGTGCTTTCCCTGTCAGGCTGCTTCTTCCCATCACAATTAAATTTTGTTTGGGCTCATAGTGAATGCAATTATCAGATGTATGTAGAAAAACAAAAAAAAAAAAAAGAAAAAAAGTGAAAAAATGAAAAAATAAAAAAAAGAAGGAAGAGTATGTGCAAGTTGAAAACTGCTCAAGAAGTTAGAAACATCTCTTTTTTTTCTGAGCCTCTATTTGTTTTTTAAAAAGAAAGTATTGACCTTTGTCATCGAGTTGAGATGACAGTTTCCTTTTTCAGCAAATGAATTGCTATGAAAAAATTAGAATCAAAAGCAGAATAATTATAATGGCACTGGATGAATATCAACTGTGAAAAAAATCACAGTAACATTACTGAGAATAAAAGCATTTTAAGAGATGTATTTGGCAGTATGTGGACATGAAATTAAAATGAATATAAAACCCCTAAGTTTAATTCTAAACGTGACAGAATATTCATGCTTAGTTTTTAAGACATAAAAGTTTGAAAGCCAGGGATTAAATTATAATCTCTACAAGGAAAGGGAATGCTGGAAAAAGTGTGAGGTTTATATGGTTTTTGTTTTGCTCAGCAGCCACTTTCACAAATGTACAATGCAAAGAAAGATAGAGTACGGCTTCTGCTTTTAAAATGCATACAAAATAGTGTGGATTTGTGGATTTCACTGTCACTAAATACTTTCCATCAAACGGCAAAATGCTGTTTACTTTACTCCCTTTACTCTTCCAGTCCCTAATTCGTCGATTAAACGCCGCACAAAACGGCTCAAATGATAGGCTTAGCAGTCGCGCCGCCTCCCCGGCCTGAACGCACAGCAAACCAAACGCACGTCACCGACCATGTGGCTGCCGGCCTCTGCTTCGCGTAGTCCGTGGGTTTGGCAGCCGGATGCTTTGGAGATCAGGACTGAGAGAAGTTGGCACAAGCGTGGAGTGAAACCTGCTCCAAGCCCCTCGCTGCCATTTGACTGAAGTTATTTTTGCTGTTGTCCTCGCTTACAGCAAATTCAAGATGGACTCACTGTTTTAAAATAGCAAGGAAGTTTTGAACGTGGTTATTAACACTGCTCTAAGTTTGATCCCTGCGCAACGGGTGATTTAACTGGCTTAACTCAATATAGTTGGTAGATTTATGTTAGGAAAAATCATGCGCTTATTTTCCATAAGAGGAGATGTATGATGGTTCTTAGTAGACTCAGCATTAATTTGTGTTTTAGGCTAAATTTTTTTAATCCTTATCAGTGTTTTTTATCCTTTGCACCACTCCCGTATCTGCATATAAAATGTATATATTGAAAGTGATTCTCAGGTAGGTAAATATCATTAAATTGTGCTCCATTTTGCCCGTCTGTTTCCTCAATGTTATTGGTTATGATAACATATTTAAAATATTTAACAGCACATACATAAAAATTTATAAAATATCATAATGTATTACAATACAAACCAGTTTGATTTTATATATGCAAACAAGAAATCTGACATTGCATTTAATTCTCAAATTTTAGATCTTGATTAGTTAGTCACTGGCATATCTGTTTTACTGAAATGAGAATAGGCGTGATTAGCTGTTATCCTTATATAAGTAATTAATTATTCTCCTAAATACAAATCCAAGGTTATACTTAACCTGGGTCTTCAGACGCAATAAGATACAGCTTGAGTGTTCAAAGCAGTACTGACATCTTTCTTTGGACAAGATAAAATTAAAAGGGGTATATTTATATCTTTTTTTTATATTCTTACTGGGTACTTCTGGAATAAATCAGGTGCATGGCTTTAAATAGTATTGTAAGAAAGGTTCTCTTGCTAAATCACTAAATGGGGCTCTGAGACAATGTCCTTTGTAAAAAAAATACAAAATCAAACCATGAGCTGCGCACAAAGTTCAAAAGAAATTTGTTAATCTCTGAACCTCAGATTGTACCAACTGTAAAACAAGAGAACAATAAGAACAATACTTCCCTATCTCACTGGTGTGCTATGTAGATAAGTATGTGACAGGTGCTATGTACAGGTGTCATAGTTCTGTATTAATCTTTTGTCTTTGTGTGTGAGTGTTGGTCTGACTCTTTCATAATCTAAGTAATACTCTGTTGTATGTTTTGCCTTTTGATATTTGCTTTTAATCAGTCGTTCTTCATGGGCTGGCATGAGTTTATCCTCATGCTATAGGTAAGTTTTTTTGTCTAGATATCCCTAGTTTTTCCATGTCTTGTTAATCTACTTTTTCCCCAAAGAAGAGTGTTCCATGAAAACTGGTGGTTTATTATGTGGTAATTATACACATATATATACTATATATACAGTGTATTTTATATATATATATAA
>NW_010515184.1:0-6489 GCF_000687285.1 Phaethon lepturus | reverse complement strand
CCCAGTACAGCCAGCTTCACTTTTGGGGGAATGACATCAGTAGAGGAACTATTTTAAAATAATTTAGCTTCCCATTTGGTCTGAGGAGGTTCCCTGACAAATAAGGTCATGAACAGATGAGATGCAGACACCCTTCAGCATCTTCTCCCTCACGCCCTCCCTTCTTCCCAACCCTGCTCCAGTGATGGTCTGTCTTGCTTTAAACCGCATAGCACAACAGGCAAAGGAAGGAAAACAAATGGGCAGGGGAAACATAGCCCTTTTCCCAATTTTCAGCACAGAGAGGTTAAACAGCAGTGGGAAAAGAGGCAATCAGGAAATTACACCCGTACCAACTGACCTCTCTTTCCATCTTCAAGTTAAACTGAGGAGCTCTCTAAAGGGGGATGTTGCTTGTAGGCAACTACGCAAACTCCAAAGCACAAACCAGCACTCTTAGGGCTTCCAGAAAACTCACTCGTACTAAACAACTTGTGCGGCTGTGAGCTTTATAATTGTCCATATTCCACTCGATTCCCAAAGAAAACCCTCTGGTCTTTCAGGACTCGGTGTGGAGAAGATACACACCTCGGCACTGGTAGCTCATTTGTCAGTCTCGGTGTTTTTTCCAGTAAACCACATCTTGTAAACAGAATTAAACAGAACAGAATAATACTTCTTGCTTTATGTCTTGGCTAATCCCATCCATTTCGTAAGCACAGATAGCTCCTGTAAAACGCAGCATTTATTGCCCTAGGAGCAGGACCGGCAGGTGAAGTGCTGTGACCTCTGCCGGCATCGCTGACCCTGCGCCAGGAAGCTGCAGTAGTGGAATGCTGCATCTTCAGCTGCATTTTGTGCAAACCATCACAGCTCTGTAGCAAATCAAACCAGCACAGCAATGCCAGCAGCTGCCAGTTAGGGCTTAGTTAGTAGCTCTCAGTAGCTTCCAGGATGAAGCATAAAGTTACCAACACAATTATCACTGGCCAGGGCCAGCAGTTGTTCTAGTGTTCCTCTCCTATTTTGCATGCCTGCTTGAAAGACCATTTCCCCCGTCCCCCATTGCAATAACTTATTTCATACTTACACAAAACTTGATTTTACTGGAAATGACACATATGGCTTAATAAAATAATTCAGGCAAACACAAGGGCAAGTGGCTCAGCCAGACTTTAGTCAATCAAAGCTGACATGCTCTAGGTCCATTCAAAGCACCTTTTTCCTTTATTCTCATCTCATTAACGTTATTTTCACAGATGTTAATGACTTTAAAATAACTTGCTTCCAAATATTAAGGAGGCCAAAGCCAAACCCCTGAATAAGCAAACACTGTGAAAAAACAAATCATACATGCTCCATCCACGTGGACAACTTGCTGGTTGACCACATCTCTACCCGGGCAGGAAGGAAAGAAAGTGGTAGAGCCGAGGAGACAACTCCTCTGAAGTGACCTCCTGATACCTTGAAGAATGTCAGTACGCTCACGTGGGATGAATGTCGCGCAGCCGATGTGCTGTACGTGCATTCCCGACTTCATCCCAAGGCAGCCTGCTCTTCCACCTAGTCCCTGGGTGTACTGCTTGCTGACAGATTCATTATCATGAGCCTTCCATCAGCTGTAAGCTCCCAACACCACCACAGAAAGACATACTTGAAACAGATGAAATAATGAAAACTGAAAACCTGCAAAAAGAAGGAGCTATTTCTAAGGGGGTGGGACATTTCTTTGTTTTGGGTTTTGGTTTTGTTTTTTTTTTTTTTTTTTTGAAGAGGCAAAGCAACCAGTGAAGCAGGAAGGGCTTTGGGGGGGCGGGGGGGCATCAGGGCGAAACAAACTGAAAGAAGTTGCAGTAGAAAAACAGGGCTGTCAGGTCAAGCATTTCAAGAAGACCATGTTCAATTTAATTCTTAGAGGAGGAGAAAAACAAATAGTGAAACATCTTCTGAAGGAAGGTGGCAACAGCTGCCAGCAGGACTGCACAAAAAAGTAACTTTTAAATACAAGAAAACATCCTATGTCTTTGCATTAAGTGGGAGGGTATATGTTGCACATAGGCTACATTACTGTTCGAACTATAGTTTCACTTCAGTATTTCCTTGTCTCTAGTGGTAAATACTGCCATAAAACAGAGACAAGCACTGTTTAGAGACTGCACCACAAAAATTTTGATAGGCTACAAATATTTTAAGCATACGTTTAGAACAAATGTCTAAACCCCTCACAGGCCACCACAACATGATGAATACATCAATACCTAACACTATTTCAATCTGCAGAGGACAGCAGTTTTGAAAATTCTCATGCTACAATCATGCTTACTGAGTTTATTCTGGTTATGTTAATTAAGCATTGGAAAGTAACCAACTCCCCAAAAAGTAAAGCAAATATAATGTTAATTCAAACTCTAAAGAAGTGTGCATTGCTTTAAAATCTACAGTGTTGCACATAAACGACATAGTCCATGTTGTAGATATCATTAACCCCAAATTCTGTAAATATAATACTTAGCATGCCCAAGAGCCACTCCAGGAATCCTACCTAGCAGTATGTTTGGATTACTTTATCTCCAAAAATGCACTTCTTTAATTCAGCAGAAGCAGCAAACCCTTGCACAAACAAATCTAGAAGGCAAAGATCTATTGAGCATAGACCAACATTATTCCCAAACCAGACATATCCCTAGCATCAGCAGGATTTATCCAAGACCACAGATCTACTCTGGTATCAGCAATAGCAGATCCCTTATTATTGGCAATCATGATTAAAACCAAAATAATTCAGCTGCAATTATTTTGGCCCGATAGTCTTTTTTGACCCAGCTCGTGTTTAGCAGAAGATCCTGCAACCTGGAAATAAATTTTCTTTAGAAGTAATTGAGAAACAAAGAGCACCCATGATATAATTCCTGTAATGTAGCCAACACTCAAAGAGTTGGGACAATGCCTCCCAAATCTACCAAGTGGAGACACAGATACCTAGTACGTATCTGTCTTTTTAGCGGTCTGTGTTGATTCAGAAGCAATCAATTCATTCATATGAAGAAAATTGCATTATGGCAAACATCATTTCACATGACTACATATATTACAGACAGACATTATGGTTTTTATTCCACAGGGAAAAAGTCTGAATCTTGAGTCATTTCCTACAATAGCTACTTCACGGCTACCAGAACATAATTAACTTTGCAGCTCAGTAATTTGTTCTTACATGCTCTAGCTTTCCATTTTTTCAGTTTTGCATCACAACATAGGTCTTGAAGGAATAAGGAGAACAGTTGCTTCTTTAACTAACTTAAAATGCTGTGAGGAAAAAGTAAGACCAGCAACTCAGAATAATTTAAGTTCGCACAACTCGGCTCCAGTAATTTCTACCTTCTTCACTGCAGGCTACAGGGTCACCGTTTGCAATCACTTGTTATACACTTACCACTACAGAATAAACTCCCTGGAAGCCCCATGGGACAGCCACATGTGGTGGCTGGAGCTGCTTTAACACCTGGCTGTTAATAAAAGGAGTAGTTCTACCACCTCAGCCCACCCTTTACTCCTGGTTGAAGGGTAAAGATCAAGTTATTTTGCTTTCAGAGCAGCTTCCTTCCCACGGGCCCCTCTTTCGTGAGACCCATACCCCACACACACATTCCCATCACCATTCCCACCCCACATCAGCTTCCTGGCCTTGAATTCCTGAGCTGCGTAACGGCACCCTGCAGGGCTCAGACAGGTGCCTTTGCAGGGTAAGGAGGAGGACCCTGAAAAGCCACCCCGCTGAAGTCCAGCCAGACGCAAGTATACATGACAAGCACTGCATGCATTTTTGTTTTACTGATCTATGCCACTAACTATAGGGCTATATCCCAAACATCACACCTACTACTTACCATGAAACGGGTACAGCTGTGTGAGTATATGTAGCAAAGCACTGAGAGCTATATTAAGTGACTGACATAACCCTGCAATAACTGCTGCTCTTGGTTATGGCGTTTGCAACCAGTCTGCAATGTACTAGCTTATAAAAAAAAAAAAATCAAATGTTGCTGCTACCCCTGCAGTAATGTTGCACCTTCGCTGATATTAAGAATTTCAACTTAAGAACCCAAAACAGGCTTGTTTTACTTTACAGAGACAACAAGGAACACACCCATTTAAATTTCATCTGTGCAAAGCCAAATGACTTACTAAAAACTTTCTCCAGGGAACCATACGAGATCTTAATTTGCTCAAATCATTAGTAAAAAGAGATTAGCTTTTCAGATAAACAGCCTTAGAAACCAGTGTATTTTCTGTGCTTCGTAAACTGTACTTTATTTGAACTTAATTTCAAGGAGTTTAAACTATAGCAGGAAATTAGCCCTCAGCAGTGCAGCCAGATTCATCCTCAGCATCTAAGAGGACAAATTAAAAACAAAACAAAACCAAAAATGTCCTCCTTGCCAAAGAACACAAGTCTGCTGTCTCATTAATGTTTTGCTAAAATAATTTAATTAGCAGTCCTCAGATACAGGAAGGCATTTATGCTTCATCAGGAAAAGAAGGGCTGGGGGGGGGAGGAGGGGGGTGAATGGTACGCGCTGTTCTGGCATACCAGGAACACGGCATTGAATTCTTCCAGCTATCAGGCCAAAGCTGAATTGGCATACCAGAACGAAGTACTTTTTTGATCCAAAGGGGAAAGAAAAAAAAAAAAAAAAAAAAAAAAGAGGACCAGACAGTCTAATATTTGCCTACTCTTAACTGCAGATAAGAAGAAACAGTTAAGCTGAGGAGCAGTGCTGAAGAATAATAGGTGAATTGCATATTGTGCTTCCCCCTCCCATGCACTAATTAAAGTCCTAAAACCACCCTGGTCCCCATCTCTCATTACGTTCTGCTCTTGTGGGCGCTGACATTTGTCATTAGGGAATCCCATAACTGAGGCTTTTATACGTAGCTATCGAGGCCAGTTCCCCTAAGGCTGCTCCGTGCGACAGCGTATTTCATTCCTGCAATAAACTAGCAGTCTAGGCTAGTTTCAACATACATTTCCTCTTTAGAAACTTTTAGATGGCAAACCTGCCTACAGCAGGTCTGCACCCTAAATCTGCAGGGCAGCAGAGGCCCCCGCAAAAAAAGTACTACCCTTTCCTAAAACTAGTTGGTTACTATGGTTTACTGCCTACAGGGCTTAATTGCTCATCAGCACCACGCGCGAGTACCCTGCGCAGGCGAGAGCCTATGCTTTTGCAAATCCTTGTCATGAGAGCACCTCTGCTGTCACATCAGGAGAGCGCTAGCCACATCCCCCATTCAAATTTCTCATTAGTGTAGGAGTAACCAGCTACTGAACGAGAAACATAATTACAGTTCAGCTTGAAAATCCCCGGAATTTGGAAATAAACTGCTTCTCAACCCCTTTTTGGCTCAGATATCAGCTGTACTCGTCTGTACACAGGCATTTCTACAGCTCTCCAGTCCACTTTAGCCATATAAAAATAATTTTGCAGAGCCAAACTGTATTTTAACTTCACCAGCATAATCCACAGGTGGATAAGGCTAAGCCAAGTCTAAATGAACTGGCAGAGTTTGAATCGCTCGTTGAGATTAGCTAAAAATATTGCCATGATGCACAAACCCAAATAGAAACCTGCTCCGTCTCCCAGGGCAGTATCAATTCTGCAGTCCCAACAGGTGTAAAAAATAATTCATCTTTGTCACTAAACTATATAACTATGCAGGAGGGGGAGGAGAGCTGTCAACAGAGAAGGGGCCATGCATACACAAATGCTTCCACGCTGCAAATAAAATTTAAAGGTACCAGGGTACAGAGCCACCAGAAGCCAGTTTCTTCACCCAGAGACTTCCAATGATCCTATACATTCAATATTGCAAAGTTCGTCCCTGTATTTTATATGTGAAGTTCTTCAGCCATCTGAGGAAGGCTTTGAAACTCTGCCCACATTGAAAGACAAGCCTTCTCTGAAAAAGTGGTTTTAAAGTAGGAAACTAGTTAGATATTGCCTGGGTACAAAGATCACATTTGTTTTGACTTAGTTCCTCAAATCCTTTGAATACCAGTTCAGAGCACACGCTCTATAAAACGCTCGTGAGAAACTGGCACGTTCACCCAGGTACATATTGATGAACTGCTACTTAAGACCACTGTCATCGAAGTGCCTTTTTGTTGTAAATAGTGGGATTTGCAAGAACAGACACCAGAAGATCCTCAAGCTGCTAAGAGCTGCTGAATAAATGAGGGTAACATGAGTGATTGCTCCCCACTGCCTCCCGTTTGAACTGCACAGGCTCAGTCCTGCGCAGAAAATTGCTTGTTTCCTGCCAGCCTCCAACCTCTGCACCTCTCTTTTCTGGGTGGGAGCAGGGAGGGGAATTCAAGGGTGGTTTCTTTTGTTTGTTGCATAAATAAATGAAGAGAGAACAACACTTTCAAATGAACACGTCCTTCCTCAGACAATTTTGTTGGAGCCTTCAGAAGATACAGAAGATTTATTTTCCCAGCTTTGCCCC
>NW_010515183.1:0-9707 GCF_000687285.1 Phaethon lepturus | reverse complement strand
TCACGGCCCGGACCCTCTGCCGTCACTCGGGGAGCGGCCCGAGCGCCGCCTCGCTCGCTCCAGCCGTTTCCCTCCGGCCCCAGCGCGCCGCAGGGCAATGACAGACCGGCTGCCCGCCCCTGCTCCCCAGCTCTCACCCCTTCACTTCTTCTCAGGCATGTTCTCCCGTGCCTGGATTCCCTCCGTCCCCATCTTCCCCATCCATTGCTCACTCCTCCTCTCCTCTTACCCCACTCTCTTCACTATCTCTTTTAAGACTCCCTCCTCTCACAAGCCACAGTGTTTCCCTAATGATCATCTTTCTTTCTCTTACTGCCTCCTCCTCCCTTTTCCCATCCTGCCCTCACATAGCTTTTCTATTATTGAAGATGTGTAATTTGCACTGTCCTTGATCCTTTGTTAACCAAGCCCTGCTTCAAGTCATTTCTGCTGCACCCACTACTGACCTCCTTGTTGCTCCTTCAGGCAGGACTGTTCCTCGAGACTGAGCTCCCTTCTGCCAGCTTTCTAGACACCTTCCAGATAAACCTGGCAAAAAGATGTGAAATTGTGATGTAGAAAGTAGGCTGACATCCTCCCCGGTTCCTTGCCTCACCCTATGAACCCACACAATCACACCTCTCTTCTTCTGAACGATGCCTTGACAGGCCTTTTGTAAACACCAACACACAAACGTGTTCCTGCCTTGGGCAGAGCACCTTGGATTAAGATATGTCTCATCCCTTTCCCATTTTCCCTTATGTTTTTTAGCCCCATTTCCCCATAACCTTCACATGTTGAGAGACTGACAAGCACAGGAAGCTAGACACTCCCCATGAGGAAAAATGAGCTGACTGTACGGAATTTGGACATGCTCTTACGATAACTTTATTACTAATAGTGTTTGCTCCCCTCTTGACCATATTGAGCAACATGTAGGACACATACCAGACTCCTCCATCCTGTTTCAAGAGGATAAAACACAAACTAAAGCTCTCAACACACCAGATGACCAGAGATCCCACACAAGAACCTGTTAGGGCTGCGTTATTGTTTTCTTTTACAGTACTTTACGAAGTTGATTAGTATTTGTATTTTTCTGTGTGCATACTTAAAGAAAAATCTTGAAAGAGGCAAGGGAGATACCTTGCACAGCTGAACGTGTTTTTAAGAAGATGCATGACAGAACTGACACATGAAAGTGAGAGCAGTAAGAGACAAAACCAGATGGGCTGATGGCTTTGGCTGAGGAAACAACTCAAGCACTTTGGGGTTTATCTACATTAGAAGATCGGTGCTGAGACGCAAGCAAAAGTGGGTTTCATATTGGATCTTGAAACTGATTGGGACCTGGAGCACTGAAATAGGCAATGGTGATACACCATGGAAAAGACGAGTGTCAGAGCTGGTGTACTAGGAGGACAAAGCAAGGACATGCAAATCCATGGACTTGCACATGTAAGTACGTGACATATTCTAACAATTGCAACTCCACTGTTCTCTTGATTTTTCTACTATTTTTGAGTGTGATGATCAATCACACTGACTGCTTGAAGAACCACCACTCTGGCAAATATAACTGCAGCAGTTCAAGATGCAGCTAGCTATGTGTCCTGCCCCTCTGCTCAGGTTTTCCAATCTTTCTGGACAGTCAGCAAAGCTGGATGTGTGCCCCAGCCTCGACCCACCAGTGTGAACGGTATCAGACCAACTCAGGCAGCACAAGACTTTCCTAAAATGTGGACTGTGAACTGCAGCAGCTAAAGTACGGATTCACGTCTTCGCATGCTAGCCCATAGCAGGGTGGAGCATACAGGGGCTATTTTAAATCAACTTAACTGGATTTGCAGGAGGAAATTTGTCAGAACACCAAATCTCTGCAGGAGCCCTACACAACCAGTTGACCAAAAAACCTTTACTGTTACTGTCATTTCCTCCTAAACATGAGACTTATAATAAATTTCACAGACCAGACCCTCAGCTTATGCAAATGACCAAGGTTCCATCACTCCCGGTGCAGATGTCCTTATTTACTTCAGCTGAGGATTTGCCTTACATGTTTTTATTCAAGTTTATTTTTTATGATCTTCATTTGCTGTGTCTTCATCTGGTGTGTTTATGTGGCTGTTGCTTGGTTTTCATTATTTTTAACTGCATTTCAGATTATTTGCTCTATGGTTTTGTTCACATTCTCCTTTTCCATGAACTTCTAATAAAACACTTGGCTACAGATTTTCCAAATTGAATACTGATGTTTAGTGCAGCTAATTATGTAGCAGGGTTCAAAGCATATTCTATAATGTAACAATTTACATATTCTTGAAAACAATGGACACAAACCTACAAACTATTGTTACAAGCTAGTTTCACATTCTTCTAGAATTTCCTTTAAAAATTCCATATTCTCACACATATGAAAAGCAGTAAATACTCCATTGCTGGCACCATTATAATATTTACAAAGAAAAAAATAAAATACACTCTAATGCCTCTCAGAACTAGAGACATTAAAAAAATGCTAGTACATTACCTTCCAAGGATCTTAAAGCACTTCACAAAAGCACTCCACAAATTCAGCCACTCAACCTCTATCAAGTAGTATGCCAATGATATACAAAGATCATTTTACAATGAAATATTCAGGACAATTGCAACTATATTATACATTTAATGTTTCAGCCTCACCAGTGTTCTGGCATAATCAGATTAACTATAATTTTATTGTTTAAATACCAATCAAGTAATTTTTGTTTGTTTTCTAAACCAACTGAACTACAGACAGCAAACTCTGTGAGCAGACCAGGCTTCTCGGGAAGATCCAGACTAAACTGACTTTTGGAAAGGCTGCTATAAACCATACCTCTGTTTATAATAGCAATCGCTAATAACTCAGTAGTTAGGCCTGTTAATATGATCCTTTACACCAGACTGACTTGGAGAAAACAATCATTCTTGCTGCTCTTAATGCAAGCAATATGTATGCAAACTTTGCTTGTGTCTCCACTCCACCCTTTTTTATTTTGCATTCTTTTAATTTCAGAATGCTACTTAGATGTTAATAAATATGAAGTTATCTGCATAGAAGTAGATCATCAAACAATCTACCAATATATTGACTAGGTGCTTTCGTTACTGTAACACAACAAACTTCACACCACATTATAACAAACCATCCCTATATAAAGAGCATTTACTCAGAGTTTCTGAGGAAGTGTTATAGTAAGATTAGACTGCAATTACACACACCCAGAACTCTAAGCGCATGATTATTTTTGCTTCTCTGTGCATCTATCTGCACTGGAGTTTATAGTTCATGGTATTATAACTCAGGAGGGAAACTAAGACATGAGCCAACAGAAGCAAAGAGTATCTTCTAAAAGCTGAACACAACTGGGACGGTGGCTGAACCCACAGGGATTCAGTATTTCTAAATGTGACATACACGGAAAAACTGAACTGCTTTTCAACTCCCCTTGGCTTCCACTTTTCTGTATTTACTTATTACCACTGCATCAGTACCATTTGGTTAATAAACAGTGACAGTTCTATTACGTTAGTGTATAAATGCCTGCCTGCTTAAACTCTGTAGTTTCACAGTGGGTTTGACTTGTTTGTGTGCACAGGCATAAAAATACTGAGGAGAAAAAGCCTATGTTGATTTGAATCGTTTAAATACAGTAATTGTTTTACATGTTTTCCTGAAACGTCGCTAAGTTAATCTTACGATTTCAGCAATAAATCAACGAAATACTGAAGGACTACAAGATTAATTTTAGTGTAAATTACAAATACACTTAAGGTTGCGAGAGGACTTTCTGTACCAGAGGCGTTTCGAACAGCTGCCGGACGGCGCCTGCCCAGGTAAGCCTGGCAGCGCCGGCTTCCGCCTCCACGCCGCACGGGGGAGGGG
The DNA here is from genome assembly GCF_000687285.1 of Phaethon lepturus. Taxonomy (NCBI): domain Eukaryota; kingdom Metazoa; phylum Chordata; class Aves; order Phaethontiformes; family Phaethontidae; genus Phaethon; species Phaethon lepturus. Next base: position 5,818 of record NW_010515183.1, on the reverse strand, counting down.
GTCCCAGAGAGGCGCCTCCGACGCTCAGGGCGGGCACAGCGCCCCCTGCTGGGCTCGAGGGGCTCCCACCGCCAGCAGCAGCAGCGAAGGGATGGGCAGCAAAGGCTCCGGTAACACGCCACGAAAGATTCCCACGCGTGATGCAAATGGACGATCCCCACCATATTCCGTTCTCAACAGGCTAATCCATCTTCTGCATGTATGTAATGCTGTCCAATCTGCATTACATCATATGCGTCACAGGCGCTTCTGGTTGAGCATGTGTGAGCAATCTTGGATGACTTGTGTATTATCCAATAATAATTCCATCATAATACATAATAATGAATAATTTAGACATAGAAAACATGCAAGCTCAGGAAAAGGGAGGTAAATGCAAGATTTCTGAAAGAGTATCTGTGAAAGGGCAGGAGGGACTTGCTTACAAAAGCGATATACAAACTCACTACTAAGTGATGTCAAAATAACACGCTGACAAGTGATGCTGAGTGATGTCAAAATAACACGCTGACAAGTGATGCTGAGTGATGTCAAAATAATACGCTGACAAGTGATGCTGAGTGTTTAAGCATCACACCCTGGAGAACAAGAGGACATAAAGACAACATGGTCCAATCTAGCTGTGAAGCAGGCTACCATGTAACAGGAGCTGTATGTTTATAAAAGATTAAACTGTTAGAATCTAGAGTAGCTTGCTCACTTTAAAGCTCAAACGTCATCTTTGTTTGACAGGAAATTACTTTAACAAGTGACAAAGCCTAATAATTTGCTTTATTCTTCAAGCGTAAAGTGCGTGTGTAGTCACAAGTAACTTTAAGATCTATCAACCACCATTCTGTCTAAAAACTTTCCTCTGTAGTAAAAGGCGCAAGTACTCATTATTCAGCAGATGGCACTTAGAAAGTGCCACTAGGTTACAGCCACTAGCAGAGGGCATTGTTTTACTCACACATAGCGATAACATGCTTTCCAAACAAGCTTAAATGCAAAGTTTTTATTCCAGAAGGTTTGTTAAGCGGAGCTTTTTATCTAATTCTCTAAGAATAAGGCAAAATTAAAATTCTGACCTGTACCAAGTGAGGTTTAAAAGACATTTTAAAGCAATTATTCCATTGATTTGTCATTATTTTTCAAAATTCTAGATCAGGAGTACTCTGTGAGTACTGGAAAGACAACCAAGTAATGTTCACAAATTACTTTGAGGAAAGAAACACTCTGAAACACAAAGAAAGTGTTATCTATTGACCTACACTGCTCGAGCACCAGCATGGTTTCTTTTAAACAATTTAGCCAGAAGAGTTAAATCATTAAACTGTACACACATGTGCAAGTGTGAGATGTCAGCTGTGATTAGTACTACCATGTTTAAATAAGGAAGAATTTCAAAGTAATCTGGAGTCATTGAACAGAAATGGATTACTACATCAATGGGAAGAAAAAGCTTTGAAAGCTTTTTATTATTTTAGTTAGAAACCTCAGAGAGTACAAATTAATACATCAGTATCAGCTTTTGACTTGTTAGGAAAGTATTTTCAAAAAACTTCAAAAGTTTATCACAACTAAAGCCCCTAACCAAGAAAAATCCCTGAAATACTATACAGGCTATCCACTGTGGGGACAAATGGCATACTTTCTGAAAAGTACTTGCAAGACATCTGCCATTAAGGGTCTGATGTTAGAGCTACCTGAAAGTCAGAATTCCCATTCAGAATGAAAAGCAAAAATTTCTACAGAGGTAAGAAAATCTGAAATAATTCACCGGCTTCTCTTGCCTAATAAATAAATAATTCCATAACGGTGCGCTCTGAGTAATTCCTCAGCAGTGGATTCGCAAGCCTACCAAGCACACCAGTATCAAGAGTCCTAACCACAGCTGGCTGTCACGGTGCTCCCATGTTTCTTACGGTCTCAATTCCGTGGCAGGAAGCATGACAGCTTTGGTGTCCCTGATTACTAGGGTATATTGCTGCTAGTCACGCCTTTCCACACAACTCTTCCTAGATTTGGGCAGATTCCTAGGTATGGTACCTATGTTTGACTTTAATTTATGGGAATATTTTCTGTGAATAAGTTTAAATGTGTTCCCAAATCTGGATCTAGATTTATAGCACACCAGAAAAATGCTTATTTGACAGGCAGCATGATACCAAGACAACCTTTCCCATAAAGCTAGGCAAACTAAAACAAAAGTACAAATTGAAAGAAAAACCCACAACCCTAGGAAACCAGAAATATTTTATTGGAAAAGATCTCATATATGAACTTTAAAAATAATAATTCATTTTGTCACCAACAAGTAAGTAAATATTGCATCGAAGTAACAACTAAAGGTGCCTGGAGGAGGAGTGGGGGGAAAGAAAAAGGCTAATTGTTTTGCTGATAGCCAAAGCAGAGGCAGAATCAGAACACAGAAATTCTTCCATCTTAACTCTCTGGTTGCTCCTTGGGTCCATCCTATCTTTAACAGGTGAAGCAGCATTAGTTCGTCAGCTAATAATGTAAGTATTTTGTAGTATCTATTTACTGATCAAAAGTATGATTTGAAGTGTGCATTATTTTGGACTTATATGCTCCTAGTTTCTTTGCAGTAGATATTTAAAAACAAGTGCTGCAGTTCTTAGGTATTCTTTTTTTTCCCCTCTAAAGATGGAAATATTCTCAAGTCTTCCCAGGTACCTGTACAAAAAATGCATTGATAAAATCTATCCAGAAAAGACGAAGCAGTCCCTAGGGTTGAATGACGTTTAAACTATGCTCACATACTGGTATGTACACAGTCACTATAGTATTGGTAGGATTGTATTGTATTGCGGATTTCTGCACAAGAAAAGCAACAAACTTCTATATCACTACCTCAACTCTAAAAGTAATTTTGTAGCTGTACACCTAAAAAACCAAATACATTCATCACTAAACCAACTATTGGTGTGTGTGTCCCAGGAGAAAAAAAAAAAAAAAGAAAACAAAACCCCCCTAAACAAAATTAAAATCCACAAAATCCCACAATTGTCACAATTTAAGGATAAGAAATTCAATTTTTATTATACAGGTGTTATTCAAATATTACTATTTTAATATATATAATTTATATTAATGAGTTAGCTAAACTGCCATGCAGTGGGGTTTAATTGATGTGTTTTGATCTTGTGTTTGTATGCATTTTGCTGTTAGTATGGATTGTATTTCACGGAGATAAAATATAACAAGCTATCCTTCCCAAATTCTTTCTATCTAATGCAACATTTGTAAATGCACATACCCTGTTCCAGGATCAGCAGTATTAACAGAACGTTACGAAACGTATTTCCATGCCTTCATGGGCACCTATAAATAGTGCTCTACAATATTATTTGCATTTGTGAACATCAGATGTGTTTACAAAAAAAATGCTTTGTCTGTACCACACACTTATTAAGGGGAAGGTAAAAGCAATTTGAGGTCACACGTGTCCCTAATATTCTGAAAATGCAGTTATCCAAGTGTAGACACTGCTCTTGAAAACTCCCCTTTCTGTTTTTTTTAAATATAACTAGTATACAGGATTAATGTATCAAAACTGCAGAATGTATCATTCATTGCATCAAAATGAAAGCCTGTAAGTATGGATTCTTTTTTTTTTTAAAGAAAGCTGGAAAATCTGTGGTATAACCTTATTACAATTTTTAAAATAAAGCTTCTTTTTTCCCCCTCTTATTTTTCTCTTTCCAGAAAAAAACCAAACCAACCTCTCATCGACTCCAATACAAGTCAGAATACAATCTACTGAATCTATCTATCACTCTTGTGAGCTAGCATTGACAGTATAAATAAAGAATATTCTATGTTAAATATAAAAACAGTGTAAGCCCTAAACTATACCATAAAAATTTAGATGGGTCATCAATAACAGTCAACATACACTGGCTGACATTTTCCATGCTTTATTCTTGGAAGTATTCTTTCAGCTCCCAGGAGGGCTGTATGGAATACCATTTCACTTAAAAAACAGGAAGTCTCAAGATGGGAAAGAAGCATTACAGTAGAATCTCGCTATAATCCATGGTGGACTTAGTGATCGAATTTCTACACCAAAACAAACAAAGGGAAAAAAAGGCCTCCCAAAAAACATCCCCATCTCTCCAGAGATTAGGAAACCCAACCTGTATTTCAACTTCACAGAAGTTGAAACTGAACGTGCCATGAATAGCTCGATCAAGTCTGAATCACAGGTTTTACAAAACTTGTGACTAAAATAGCTCTATAAACTTGTGTTACAACTGGCACAAAAAGCCTGCCTCTCTACCTACCTTTATCTGAAATCAAATTGTTTATCACATTCTTTCCTCATACATCAGCTCCTTGTGATGAAAGCAAGCCAGTGATTAATACTTTTTATTAGATTGGTTCCAGTGACTTGAAATGAATTTGCCCTGACTCCTTAAGCATGCTACCACACCCACTGCATGGCACTCCAACCATGCTAGGAATGCACAATAGGAAAAAAAATTATCTTAGACGATACTCCATAAATCTATAGCAATAAAATTAGCTGCACAATGGCTTCAAACACAAATCATCTTCAGGAGGTTCTTCCTCCCTCTCTCCAAAAGAAAAAAGGCAAACCAGTATCTTTAAAAACCTGGAGAAGGCACTGTTCTCTTCTGTCACTTGCACTCCGTGCTCTCCTATAGCTCATTAAGCAAAACATGCTGTAGGAGACAGAAATGGAAAGTAGCCCAAACTTCTTTCCATTTTGTAATTACAAAGGGACAAAATAAGAGGTTTTATCCAAGTCTTGCTCACATAGCTGTCATCTACCTTCTGTTTACACCAAGATCACAGATTTTATCTAAATTTACAGACTGAATTCTCTACATATCCTTTTGCAGTGTAAAACCAAAACATACTAGATAAAGGATGGGAAGACTTGAATTAGCCTAGACACTGTCTGACAGCAAACTATACTTAACAATTAACAATATCCTCTGTACTAATTACAACTTGTCTTGGCTTGAGTGATAGCTGCAATTTCTTTGCCTTTGGCATGACAGGAGTAAGATCAACTGCACAAAAAAAGGCACCAACTTAAAAGTGATTCAGCACTGTTTGTTTTTTTTTTTAAATTACTGATTACCAACTGAGACTTGAGAACTGACTAGACACTCACACCTTGCCTCAACTGCAAGTTGTTTGAACTCCCTTCATAGCCGCCTGCATAACAATTATTAACAAGGACGCCTCACATCGAGTTCTCTTCTATCAGGTTGATAGATGAGGGGGAGACCTGTATTTCAAAGGTTTGTTGATGTATCTAGATTAACCTACATGCTTTCTTCTTTCCAATACATGTAAAATTATGTAAGTGAAAAGTAATTTTCCTTCAGATTGTAAAGTGTTTATGGTCTCTCCACTAAGGAGGTTTGTCTCTCAAGGTAGCTAAGCAAACCTTTATATGAAAATAATTGATTTATCCCAGAACTAAACCAATAAACAAGGTTACCTAAGACAACCACTCTGACACATTACCAGACCCTGCAGTATTATTCATGGTTAAAATGAAAACAAACTCCACGAACACCTTTATGCATACAGATGCACCCTGAGAGGAAGATAAAAATTTCAGCCCGATAAGGACTTATTTTATGTAATGTGTCAACACGTACTCTCACACCAGTGCGCTTTCTGTGTTAAATTCACAGGATCCCAACATCTCTGGGGTGTCTTGAAGCCGCCCGCCTGCAGGGCTGCCTGGCCCTAGGGGCTGCTAGCACAGAGGCTGCGAAGCGCCAGGGCCTGGCGGGCTGCCGGGCCCACCGCCCCAGCGCTGTCGGAGGGCGCG
>NW_010515182.1:354-14874 GCF_000687285.1 Phaethon lepturus | reverse complement strand
GATCATCGATAAAGATATTGAACAAGACTGGAGATACTGAACAAGACTTGGTTATGCTTTGTAGGTAGTGGTCTTAAACCAAATGGTATAATCTTAGTTAAATTTCAAGCAGAATAATGAAGGAAGCCCTTCATTAGTGGTTGTTCCTCCACTGGAAACATGTGAATGTCTTGGGATTTGGAGAGACAGAAGGTCTGTCACTGTGTGCAAAAGGGCAGAGGAGTATTAGAAACTGCAAGGAGTGAACCTGCAGTGTGAAAACATCATTGCTGAGAAGACTGGGACTAACACCAAAGTGTCTTAAGGAGTCTTAGTATCCGCTGGCACCTGTGAGTTTCCTTTACCTCTGGCAGCTACCAAGTAGCTCCACTGAAGCCAAATATGGAAAAAAAAACTTGTCTGTGAGATACTTGGTCTGGGCCTTGTCTAAGGCTCATTTTCCTCCTAGAGTGGAAATGGAAAATGTTTCAGCAAGTTATTTTTTTGCCTCCTGGTGTACTCCCTCAGTATTAGCTAGTTCTGTTTTATGTTTAGCCTGTGGCAGTGCAATCAACACCCAAAATCTGTGAAGGAAGTAGCAGGAAATTACAGCTCAGCTCAGAGGAGGAGCCTCTTTGTACTCTGAAGCAGTTCATATAAGATTTTGTTGTTGTTTTCTGCCTTCCCCCCGGTCCCTTTTTGCCGTAGCATAACAGTTGCAGTAGAGTTTAACAAACTGTGAACCATCTCAGTATAGTAACATAATTCTACTGATACCACCTGGAACAACTAAGTGGTTTATAATGTGTTTCTTTGCTTTCTCACAGAGGAGTTACTGTCATCCCAAGAAAAATCTCCATGTACCAAGGATGTCATAGTAAAAGTGGATTATAGCAAGAAGGCTGAGACAGACACTTCTATAGCTTTTGCTCCATCATCTAGTGAAAGAACTCCCACTCTACATAAAGGTAACTGGCTAGTTATCAATGAAATTCGATTTCTTGCTCTTTCTCTCTCTCATTCCCGCTTCAGTTCCTCTCTCCTCTCACCAAGGAATTATTTAAGGGATTTTTGTGTCTGTGTAACAGAAATGTGTCATGTTTTTCTAGCCTGTGATGTCTAATCACTTAAGTACTTCGGTTTAGACCTTACCAGTATGTAAAATAAATCTTTCATGTGTAGTCCTCTAAATACAACAGGTGGTAGACAATGACCTGCAATGGATTTTCTTTGCTAATGAGATTGACAGGCGCTAAAAATAGCTTGAGAATAGCACTACACATCTATATATTAAGTGTGATATGAAGGCTGCTAAATTTATGAAGGTTTTTTCACATCAGACTAGAATATTATGCATGCTAACAAACACAAATCATTCGGGATACTTTGACATGACAATAATCAACTTCCCTCTTCTTTTTAAAGTAAAAGCTTGGAGTGACTTAACTATTACGTAAGCAATGTGATTTTTTTTTTTTTTAAAGTACAAATAAATCTCAGGATCTTGTAGACTGTCTTTGTGTACTTTTCTTTGTATGAAAATCCATTTCATTCTACATCTTTATTTTCTAATTTTTTTTTTATATACCCTAGTAGTGTTTTCATTAACATCACAAAGGAAATTAACCTTTTTATTTTGTATCTTTAAAAATCTTCCAGAGGAGGACGAGGATGGAAAGACTCCAACACAACCACTGTTGAAAAAAGGCAGGCATTTTCCACGTTTTTGTGTTAAATCATTCTTTCGCATTGTTAATTTCAGTTCTCCTTTTGTATTCCTTTCTACACATATATATATATGAGAGACAGGAAAGTATCAACCATGCAGCGTTAATTTGTTTCTTCATATCTGATTTGGGATGTGCTTCATCTTTAGGGATTAGGCTATGGAAAAATGCAACTTTGTGGAAATTCCCAGAACAAGTTGCTACTGAGAAAGAATTGTGCATGTGTCCAAGATATGAATGTTGGAATTTTTTTTAAGTTGTGTTCTTAAGTAATACTTGAAGGGTGTTCTGGAGCTTGCTTAGTTCTCTGTGTCTCTGGTACCTGTCTGGCCCTTACTTGATCTAGGAGTAAAGGAAATATTTTCTAATGGTATAGTGGAAGTGCTCCATCAGTCTGTTCAGTAGATCTCCTGAAGCTATAGTTGTTACTCTGTTAGTTGGAACTGTTCAATAATTTGCAAATTAAGGCATAATATAGCCAATCAGTGAGATTAACATCTGAAATACTGCAAAGTAGTCATTCAAACAAACAGCATTTTGAGAGATCAGCTGAGCAGTTTTCAGTTCCTGGTTTATTTCAGACTTTTTTGAGTTAACGAAATATTTTTGCCTTAACTAAGATTCATCTAACTTTTTTGACATTTTCCTCATAATGTCAACAGCTAGAAGCTGTTGTGTTTTAATAATGGAAAGTGAGATTACATCTTGAAGCACAAGATGGCAGTTTGGAAGAAGTCCCAGTATGCAATAAAGTAGTATATTAATGTAAATCAGTCACAGATGTACTCTACATTTAAAAATTCCTAATAAAATAAGGACTGAGATGAATATCAGACTCCTGGCTCTTGTTCAAACTGAGGTTTTAATTAAGGGAAAGGGGCTATTTTTTTCTGTAGCTGTATTAATCTAATTGAAAATGCCATTGTTGTTTTGTTCTCAGTGAATACAATAACTTTGTTACAAAGTAGTCTATATTGTACTTCAGAGTCTTGCATACAAAAACAGTACTTGTTGCAAAAACCAGAATTCCAATATGCAGAACTAGCTTTTAATTTCACCACATGCTTAAATAAAAATGCATTTATGGAAAGAAGAAAAGTGCTTAGGACATGATATTTCTTCGTAAATTAGTATTTACATATTTTTAGGGAAGTTTTGTCATATGCAAGAGGTAGCAACAGTGCATGACCTAATGCTCTCAAGTATGCATGTAAGGTTAGTTAAATTGTCTAGGCAAATGACTTTATAAAGATCTTATAGATCCTTTATTTGTCAAATGTCTGCTAAATGACTTTGAGGTTTAAGTCTTTAACTTCTGAAGTTAGGAGTTTGCAGACTCCCTAAATATAGCTCAGCTTATAGCCTTTCAATCAACATTTGGAGTTGGGTTGAGAGGGAAGAAACAGTTTTTATTTAAACTTAGACATATCACAAAATATTAAGAAGCTGCATTTGATTAATTTCAATGTGATTAAGCAAAACAGTTAAAAAATGAAATTTCATTATACTTTTTTCCAGATTCAAAGAGCCCATCTTCTCCTTTAAACTTGGCTGACCAAAGACTTCTTGATGCTAGTACTCAGTTTCAGAAGAAACAAGGCAAAAGCAATATTGATGTCTGGTGGCTCTTTGATGATGGAGGTAATGTGCTTTATACTTTAAAAACTAATGTTGAACACCATTGTTAATGTGATTTTGAATTGTTAATAGATGTCTTTCAGTCAGTTCATAAATAGATTACGGATTTGTACTATTAACTCTTAACACAGTGCTGTTTTCTGAATCATTCCCAAATTCTGGTCAAAATTCAGGTTTGACACTGTTGATTCCGTATCTTCTTACAACCAAGAAGAAATGGAAAGACTGTAAGATCAGAGTTTTCATTGGTGGAAAAATAAATAGGATTGATCATGACAGAAGAGCGTAAGTTTACCTTTAAAAATTTCATTTCAAATATGCTAATAAAGCATATTACACAGTAGATTACTTTCTCTTCCTAGTAACCTTCTTTCAGTTGTTCTTTGGTTGAGGTGTAATCACATTCTATTCCCTTTCTCCAAAAAATATTCCATTTCCTCCAGATTGTTTTGGATGAGATACCTCAAGTTAAACTAATTTTTCTGCAGCATTGTCTTGACACTAACATTTTTTTTTTCAAATATTTTCTGAGGTTGTCTTTAAGGGAGAGGTCTTCTCTTAGTGTTATGGTTTTGTAATGTGTTTTTTTTCCCCAAAGCATGTTGTTGATTTATAGCCATATGCCAGGTCAATTTGATTTTTTTTTTCCTATTACACTTAAGTTGCCTCCCCCACTCCCCCAACCTAGTGTTTTTATTATCAAACACCTATAAGTTTACCCTGTGAAATAATTAAAATTCTGATCATGCATAAAGGCTTGTTTTTCTGATACAGGATGGCTACTTTGCTCAGCAAATTTCGGATAGACTTCTCGGACATTATGGTTCTTGGGGATATTAATACTAAGCCAAAGAAGGAAAAGTAAGTCTCAAATAACCCAACTTGTTTGTTAGTTGAACACTCTATGTCTTTCATTAATTTAGACTACTTCATTCTTTCCTGTATAACAGTTTTGATAGAGTAGTTCCTATGACATAGTGTTTCACAAAGATACAGGAAATAAATTAAGCAGTAACTTCTACATCCAAGAGTACAGAATTTTGTATTTTTTAAATCTCTGGTCCTTAGACTGTAGCACTAAATTTAGAAAAATATTCTCTAAAAAATGCAATTTGTCTGGAGCAGTCTTCTTTAAAAAGAGACGTGCTCACAAAACCTTAAATGGTCTTTATCTTACTTCAAGTCTTAGTTTAATGTAACAAAGCTTGGTCTTCAAATAGGTTGATCTATATTTTCTTTTTTTTTAAATTGCTTGGACTTCTAATTTACACAGGAATGATCATACATGTGATATTTGTGGTTTTAAAGTTCAAAACATATTAACTGTAGATGGCTTTCAGTACAAATTTATAACAGCACGTGTAAGATCTAAAAATATTATTCTCCTTTCCATTCCAAGTTGTCTTTAGTATGTTGAAGTTGTAAAAATACCTTTTGCATGGATATGCATAATTTGACATCTGAATAATTTGACATCATGCAAACTAGGAAATGCTGTTTTACAACTTAGGTAAATGGTAAATGCTAATATGAATTTTTTTAACACCTTGCTTTTTAATCACATTTTCTTAAATGTATAGACTATATCAAGGCACTAAATCGGTAGAGTACTTCTGGCACTCTGACTTTTTTTTTTTTTTGATATCTTTGCTTCTCGGAGCCTGCTACTGTAAAATGTGTGAACTTAGAGGTAGCATGCAGTTATGCATAAAAAGCTGAGACTGTAGAATTACATGGAATTATTTTTATTTTGTAGAAGTGATCCATGAGTTATTTCTTCTGAGAGCATTTTTTTTTGTCTCTGTGGAAGAGATACATTCCCCACAATCCAAAACCTTTCTAAGATACCAGTGAGCACTAACAATACCTGCAAACTAAGTGTACGATGTTTTATTTTCAACAGTTGCTGTGCTGTGTAATAGAATATTATTAATACTTCCTTTTGTTCAGACAAAAAATAGCAGATCACATTTGGTTTTTCCTTTTTAATGAAGGTGAACTAACTTAAGCAAAGACCACAAAGGGTAGAAAAAAAGATGGGGTTTTTGGTAGTGGGAGGGTTTCCTGGAGGAACAAGAATCTCAGTTAGAAAATGGGCACAGACAGAGTCTTTAACTATACAGAAGCTACCATGTTACACATACTGATATTACAATATATCCTAAGAGGTATTCCTTAATGTTTTTTAAACTTTCCCACACTGTAATTTGCAACCACAGAAGACTGGCACTACCTTGTCATATTTATAAAAAAACATTCCAATACCATCAAAATGCAGTTAGTTCATTGGATGTAAGGCCATACATTTCAGTTTGTTCCCCTAAAAATCTTATTTTCCTCACATCTCACATTGTGGGGCTATTCAAAACAAGTTACTTTCATAACTTGTGGCAGTCTTTGTTTGCTGTTCAAGTATTCTAATGCGGTAAGAGAAAGTAGGGTAATATAAGTTGTTCATTCTAGTAGAAATGATTGCCTCTTTGGTCTTCAGAAGGTTTTCTTTTGAAGTTCTTGCTAAAGTTCAAGTAAATTCAAAGTAACACCTCATATTCTAACAAGTACAACAGAAAGACTAAACAAGGTGGCTGTGGTTACTTGTATTTGAATGTGGCTCTCAGACTGTACTGGAAAGATTAAAAAGAAGCAAAATAAAAATATCAAAGCCAAAACCTTAAAGGCACTAGCATGAGACTTGATAGCTATTTTTTTTTTAGTGTGACATACCAACTCTCTTTCAAATTTGATTCTGAAGAAGCTACTGTGAGTTACTATACGTTTTATAAGATAGTACTTTTCAACTTTCAAACAATTATAGTAAAACTCTAGCAAAAGTTGTCTGGTTTGTTTTTTTAACGGCTAAAACTTTATATTTAGTTGCATGATGAACAGTGAAAGCTCCTACAAGTGTCCCTAACTGTTTGTTGAGTTACAATATCTGCCTATACAAATAGCTGATTTGATGTTCTAACTACAATTGGCAGTGAAAAAATTTCAGCCCACTTTATTTTTACATGGTGACGAAAACTTGCTTTCTGATACCATTTAAGTCATTGGTGACATGTAGACCCATATCTGTTTTAATATGGCTGTTCACTTAATTGTTTCAGTATTGCAGCTTTTGAAGAAATGATAGAGCCCTTCCGACTTCATGAAGATGATAAAGAACAAGAAGTTGCAGATAAAATGAAGGAGGATGAACCATGGAGGATAACAGATAATGAACTTGAGCTTTACAAAACAAAGGTTCTGTATTCTTTAGAGTGTTATGTTAAATGTTGTTGAACTTTTTTCTCCTACTGCCTTTGTGGATGTGATATCAGTAAGTTAATTCTTGTTATTCTCTCTTCCATAGCTGTCTTTATGAATAGCTGATGGAAAGGAGCATTTAAAACCTTTTAAGTGGTTCACCAAAAAAAAAGAAGAAAGAAATGTTTCTGCATTTGGGGAGGGTGGGGGCTAAATGGCTTTCCTACAGTATTTCAGCAGTTAATTTAGAAGAATATGGTCTATATTCAGCTGTTTGTTTGACTTTTTTTGACCAAACTAACATTTTTTTGCTTCATTATTAGAAAAAAACCCAACAATACACCACATCTAATTGTGGTGTTATGGAGCAGTTAAAGGGTTGACATTTTTTCCCCATGCAGTTGTGCAGCATAGATGCATCAGAGGTATTCCTTCTCAAGTGCTTCTATGGAGGAGACTTGGGTAGCATACTGTAACAGGATGCAGATGCAGACAAGTATATAAAGAAAGACTACTTAAAGTTTCAGTGATCTAGAGTTCTAAGTTTTTCAAGATGGTCCCGAGTATATTCCACCCTTATCTTCTTTTTCCTGTCTGGGTTTTTACAACTTACGTGAGGATTTGCAGTAGAGCAGAAATGGGAATGGTTGTTCTGCATTGTAAGGGGGGGAAGCAGGAATCTGTTTAACAGGTAGGTACAGATTGACTGGCAGCTGCTGCATATTACCAAGGAGCTGGGGGGGGAGATTTCATAAAGGTCAGTTATTTTATCATTAATGATAAATTTATCATTACTTTATCAAGACTTGATTGCCTTGCTGTTTTTCAAACACCACCAAAACTCATTTCAGTCAAAGTGATTTATTCTTTTGTCTACTGATACCTTAACTGTTTTTGTGGAAACTAGCGTGCAGGCTAACTAGACTTCAGCTCATCTAAGAACAACAGAACTGTGAGAAATCATGGAATCGTAGAATACTTTGGTTGTAAGGGGCCTCTAAAGGTCATCTAGTGCAACCCCTCTGCAAGGAGCAGGGACATCTTCAACTAGATCAGGTTGCTCAGAGCCCAGTCCACCTTGACCTTGAAAGCTTCCAGGGATGGGGCATCTACCACCACTCTGGGCAACCTGTGCCAGTGGTTCACCATCGTCAGTGTGAAAAATTTCTTCCTTCTATCTAGTCGAAATCTACCCTCTTCTAGTTTAAAAACATTACCCCTTGTCCAATCACTACAACAGGCCCTGCTAAAAAGTCTGTCCCCATCTTTCTTATAAGCCCCCTTTAAGTACTGGAAGGCTGCAATAAGATCTCCCTGGAGCCTTCTCTTCTCCAGGCTAAGCAACCTCAACTCTCTCAGCCTTTCTTCACAGGAGAGTTGTTCCATCCCTCTGATCATTTTTGTGGCCCTCCTCTGGACCCTCTCCAACAGGTCCATGTCTTCCCTGTGCTGAGGGCTCCAGAGCCGGACACAGGACTGCAGGTGGTGTTTCACCAGAGTGGAGTAGAAGGGCAGAATCCCCTCCCTTGACCTGCTGGCCATGCTTCTTTGGATGCAGCCCAGGATGCAGTTGGCCTTCTGGGCTGTGAGCGCACATTGCTGGCTCATGTCCAGCTTTTCATCCACCAGTACCCCCAAGTCCTTCTTGGCAGGGCTGCTCTTGATCCCCTCATCCCCCTGCCTGTACAACAACTGCCACAGGTTGCCCTGACCCAGTTGCAGGACCCTGCACTTGGTCTTGTTGAACCTCATGAGGTTCACAGGGGCCCATTCCTCAAGCCTGCCCAGGTCCCTTTGAATGGCATCGTGTCCCTCAGGCGTGTCAACCACATCACTCAGCTTGGTGTCGTCTGCAAACTTGCTGAGAGTGCACTCGATCCCACTGTCTGTCATTGGTGAAGATATTAAACTCTGCTAGTGGTTAACTCAAAATGTTTGCTAGAAAGTTAGTTGACATAAAAAAGAACGGAAAATTACTGAGGAAGCTACCTGAGGTTTAAGATAGGATAGGGTAGTAAAAAAAGGGAGGCCTGTTACGAAGATAGGGTTACCAAATGGAGATGGGGCTTCACTTCTGTAAGACCTGCTCACTATAAGTTTGTAAGATATAGTTAAAAGAACCGTGAAGAGATCATAAGAGGGCTCTTGCTTCTAGGTGCTGTGGAAGATGGTATTATTGGAGGAACTATCTTAAAATTAGCTTTCATAGTACTTGGCTTGTTTGCACATTCTAAGCTTACTGCTTTATCTCCCAGTCTGGCAACCATAGGTGTTCTGGAAAAGTGAATGAGTTGCCAAACTGAGGTGGCAGTACATGCTTTCTGTAAATGACTCGTACCAATTGATCATAACTGTTTTTAATTTTTCTTGAATAAATTAACTTTTTGTAGTTTATATAAAAGATCTTCCTAAAAAGTTTCATTTTAATTACAGACTTATCGCCAGATTAGGCTAAATGAGTTGCTGAAAGAACATTCAAGTACAGCTAACATCATTGTCATGTAAGTAAATGATTTGTACTGTTACTGTAATTGAGATAGAACTGTAATTTGAAATATATGTAAATACAGGTTAGGCAGAAGCCTGTGCCTTGGCATTAAAATACAGAATTACGGAAGAATGTTTCAGTGCTGAAAGTGTTTATTAGAAGTATGGAGCTACTATAGAAATGAATAAAAAGGCCTGTGTAGTTTCGTGGTTCTGATACACTGCTTCAGGTGATTACTTCCACATTTGTAGTGCAGCTCAGGATTCTCACATTCCTTCCACTCCCGCATGCTACCTATTCCCCTCTTTTTCAGGTCCTTCCTTTCAGTTCTTTTTCTAGGAAATCTCTCCAGATAAAGTTAGATCATCATCCTGCTGTTGGATTTCCATGGAATTACTTTTGGTCTAAATAAGCAGAACAGAGATTGTAGATTTCTTTGCTGTGTTTTTCTTCAGGAGCCTGCTGCAGAGCTCCATGAAGTAGTGCTACAAAGGAAGTTTGAGTAGGGCAAATAGACTTACAGTAGTTCTTTCGAAATAAAAGAGTTTGGGCATGTTTTGGGGGGATTGTGAGAAGGAATATTAGACTGCACCAACCTGGCATTGTAAGGAAAAAGCTGTATTTTAAAACCTTGAAGAGTCTTTCAAGAAACTCTCTTGGGTGGAGGAGAATTCTCCATTAAGCTACCTCAACACGAAATGGTGGTAAGAGGCCAAAAGTGAGGGGTGAATAGATGTAAAGGCCTATGGTGCTTAAGATATGAAGTCTCAACTAATTAACTGAATTCTGAGGAAATAGAAACTAAAAAGGTTAGGAAATTTGACTTAGTATCTACCTCTTTGCAGATTCATACTTTCATATTTATGTGATACGACTTGTACTCCACCAGATTTTTCTAATTGTTGAATGCTTTTTCTTTTCTTGTGAATTGTAGGAGTTTGCCAGTTGCACGAAAAGGTGCAGTTTCTAGTGCACTATACATGGCCTGGTTAGAAGCTCTTTCTAAAGATCTGCCACCAATTCTCCTTGTTCGTGGGAATCATCAGAGTGTTCTTACCTTCTATTCCTAAGAGTACTACGCATAGGACAGCTACAATGAAATGGTACTTCAGTGCCCAGGGGAGAGTGACTGACATGGTCTATAGTTTATTAACATCACAAAGGCAAAAAGTGACTCTTCTTTCACTATTTCACTGACTTGAAAGCACACAAGGAAAGTCACTGTATTTCTAAAGTTGTGACATCTTCAGTTTTATTCTATATTTTCTGTAATTTAATCTTGCTTAATGGGGGAGGATTCCTTGTTAGAATGAGGAACAAGACAAGCTTTTTGTTTGCTATTTGAATAGCAGCAATAAAATGTTTTATTTTTGATCAATGAAAGGATTATAGATTTATAAAAGCCTTTTAGCCTTGAGGTGCCTTCTGAAATTAACCAAATCTCATCCATACATCCTATTTTGTAAATTTATATAGAATGTCAAAATCTGCCTTCAACCAAGAGTTTAGATCAGACTTCCTTTAGTTTCTAGTCTCTTCCATATTACAATAAAAATGAATGCTGCTTTTCAGTCTTCCATTGAGCTATTAGTTCTTAGTACTGTATGTTTTCTATTATCAGAAAGTTTTGGGGTTTTTATTATGTCTGTTAGATTTAAAGGTGAGAATTGGGCAGGTCATTTGAACTCAGATGAATTCTTGATGTTATTGTCAAGGCTTTGTACTACTAAATTTTGTTACAAGACTAATTGTACTAGCAGAAAGGATCCTTTTCTCAAATTTGACAATGTGTACTACTTTGGTACTAGTCTAAGATACACAGCTAACATCACCTTGGTGAAGGATACTGGTCAATCTTTGCTCTGTAACTCTAACATGAAATCAAATTCATCTTACTGGCTGAGGCTTTTTATCTTGCTAAAATTAGAAGAAAAAGACCTGTCCTAGTTCTTGGCCTGTTAGGTTTTGGTGTCACTTTCAACTTATTTTGAAATAAAACTCAGCTTAAGGCTTGAATGGGGATAATATAAGCAATGTGATGCTATCTAACAGAAACCAGTAAACACTATGTGGAATCTTGCTATCCAATATGAAATGTAAAAGCTGCAGTTCTCTCGCATTTTTCAACAAATGGTTAAAAGGACCACTAGTTACTAGGGGAGATGTTTTTAGGTCAATTCATTCAGTTGTCAGAAAATACATTTAGTCTTATTAAATAATACTCAGGTTTTATTGTCTAGCAATTTAGATCTATTCCATACATCCTACTTTATACACTTTCTATGTTCAATAAAGAAACTGCCAATCTTGTGTGCCCTTTCATTGTATATTTTGAAAACTTCATAATTTAGTCTACTATGAACAGCTACACAGTAAATTTCACTTGAGCCTTTGTGGAAAGGTTAATGTGAACTGTTTTTAAAATTCTTAATATATTTTGGATAGAAAGGATTGCCTAAAAACATTTCACAAGCTTTTGCTATTAGCAGTGGACATGCTACTGGATCAGTTTGTCAGTGATTGAGTGACTTTCGTTTAAGGATGCACAGAAAAGGTGTATTTTTAGGCTAAACAGAAGATAAATTTGAAATCTTCCTTTTGAAGAACAAAGCATAATCATTGTGGGGCAAGGTAGAGCTTCAGGTTGTGATTAAAGATTAAAATACTCTACACACTGCAGTATACACTGTTGTCAAGTTCTTGCTGAACTGCAAAAATCTTTTTTTTTGCTGTTTCTGTCAATTGGATTTGAGACTATTGAATCATTTCACTTAAAAAAAAAAAAAAGAAAGAGAAACAAACATGCATGTTTTGCTGCTAAGTGTGAGATAACTGATGCCAGCATGAACCCAGCTTGTTATGATAAACGTTTTAAGACAAGACAGTTTGCTGTAAAAGTGCTGTTTCCTTCCAGGTGAGAGGGTGAGGATCAAATTTACCAACATATCTATTACAGGTTTTACAGTGTTTTTTAGGGGATAAGGCTGTCACATTGTGAATATGGAATCATTGCCATTTTTCTTCTTGTTTTGTGAGTTACATTCTTTTGAACAGATGGACAGTAAGGCATGGACGTAGTGCTGCTATCTTAAAATAAAAAATAAAATTGTGCACAGGTACACTTATTTAAAAGGTTTTTTGCCCATTCAGGAAACCATTGCTTGTGATCTGTAACACAGAAACCAAATGAAGTGTGTGTATACATGCATATATGTGTATAAAATTATATAAAATATATCTAAATATGCATATGGGGATAGTTAAGGTAATGTCTGTGAAATAACATAGGATGCTTTTCACATGCAGTCTCAGAAGTCCACTAACACTAGGCACAAGGTCAAGTTTCAAGATTGTTTGCTACACTGACATTTCAGCAGTTAATGGTAATTGTTTGCCACAGATGTCAGTCAGTGGCAGTCACTCCCAACTTCTGCTTTGATTTTGAGGCCAAATTTAGTTATGTTGCAATCATTATTAATTACTTGAAAAAGGAAATCACCTACACATGGCAATTCATACCTTCTATAGATTAGGTTTCTTTGTATGGGTTTAGAAGGACAGTAATAGCTGGAGAAAATCAATTATTTATTTGTTCACTTGTATTTAGGTTTCCTTTTACATACGTTCTTTTTATATGCTTTTTCTGACATTACATATTTAAAAAAAACAGAAAATAATTTAAAGATTTGAGCGTTAGTGGGTAATGGCCCACTTGGTTTGAAGATGTAAGATTTGATACTGTACTGTAACTGTCACACACAATGCTTTTCTAATGTTTTAACATAATTATTGCAGTTAATACTTTGTACCAGGGGGATGTCACTGCAATAAAAGGAAGTGAATTCAATACAACTGTCTTGTCTAACAAAGCCTTTTTTTACTGGTGGGGAGATAGGGAATAATGTTCATAGCTTAAAAGATTAATGCTGAATATAGTTCCTGATATGTGAATATGCTTATTGCACACATCTGATAATGACCTTTATTGTGGAATTTGCACGGGACCATGAGTAGAACTTAAAGGCATTCAGGTGTTTGGTATCAGGAGACAAACGTTTTCTTCCCAGGGGCACTGTTTCGCCGCTACTGGGTTAGGAACAGTCCACTAATGTACATTTAAATAGAAATTAGTTGAAAAATCTAATGAGAAATGGCAAGTTGTTTTTTCATATCAAGTGATACTTAGAACCACTGAAGAACTTTTTAACTTCATCAATTTCAGTGTTTCCCAGTGAAGCTGGGTGACTGAGAATTTTTATTTGAAAATTAACCTCTAATAAATTCAGATCTCTACTATATATCCTTAATTTACTAAATACTTATTAAGTTTTTCCATGCATTTAGATTTAGGCCTTGAGAGGTTTAGAGGCCAATGGAAAGGGAATGTGTGTTAAAAATACACTGGCAACTTCTATGGCATTGGCTCTAACCTGTTCCAGTATGTAAAGAGGAACAGGAGAAGGTATGTAGCAGTTTTTCCTAGATCCTCCTGTTTGCTGGAGAAGTGGTTGATTTAAATAATGGCATAGTACCATTAACTGAATTCACAGATAAGTGACTTCACATGTGCTTTCAAAGCTTAAAAAATGACAATTGCATTAAGGTTGAGCTCATCACTTGGCTACACAAACAGTGAAGGTTCACACTGCATGGTAACCTGTTTTATTTGGAAACAGGAAAGCAGGACTCCCTTCACGTTCTCCATTAGTCCAGTTACACTTCTTGTATAACCTCTATGGGATCCTGTATATCTTGCCTATACACCTAAAATGTGGTTTACGTTCAGCTGGAGTGGCAGCTAAGCTTCTTGTCTGTGAGACTGGAGTCATGGAATGGTGTTCTGCTTCACTACCACTGCCTTGCTCCCCTTTGGTCTAGGGCAAAAACTTCTGGGCACTTAGCAGTGCATCATCAAATCTTTCTTGCTACTCTGCCACTCGACAGCATGGTGTGGAACAGGTTTTCAGAGTTAAGACTGTGGATTAGGTTGATGGAGGCTGATGCCTGCATTTATAAGTGGGAAACAAGCTGGTGGAAATCATCACTTCAACTTTTGAACTGGAAGAGTAAATGCTGAAGCACGCACCTTCTCCCAACAGAATCGGGGAAGACCTTTCAATTGAAATGTAAGGTGCCTCTTATGCTCAGAGGTCCATCTCACATGACAAAAGAAACTGTACTCCATCCTTCGGGCTGTATCCATCAAACTTGATGACAAGGTGCACCACTAGAAGTTACATGTGTGACCAGGTGTCACCCTGTTCCTACTGCTGCTGGTAGGCACAGAATTGAGAGCAAAAAAAGGAACCTGAGAGCAGTTTATATGCTGGTCTCACCCTTGATCTGCTTACTTTCTCTTCCAAAAAACGCTGGCTTTGCAGATGAAGGCATCTGCTTTCCACCTTGCCCTCTGCCAGCCTGTCTCCCTTCCCCGCCTGCACT
>NW_010515182.1:0-296 GCF_000687285.1 Phaethon lepturus | reverse complement strand
CCCGCACGGCCATTTTTACCTGCCTGTTTACATGCCTGTCACAATGTAACTGGGAGAGGCGAAATGGAATCGTTCAGCATTTAAAACGTCAGGCGCTGCTAGATTTAACTTTTTAACCACGCTCCCTCCAAACAGCCCCATTCCGCGCCCCTCGCAGCCCTGCTGCACCGCGTCGCGCCGCTAACACCCCCACGGCGGCACCGCCGCCCTCCTGTTGGCTGCAGGCGTCTCCTTCCGTCCTCTGATTGGCTGCTGCCGGGGGTGGGGGCGGGCCGCTTGCCCGGTAGCTCGCGGCG
>NW_010515181.1:24615-47986 GCF_000687285.1 Phaethon lepturus | reverse complement strand
AAGGCTTTACTAAAGTCCAGGTAGACAACTGAGGAATATTTATTAGGGCACATTCAACTCATGACTTGTTCAGGAAACAGTAGACTCTGCCCTGGGAGAGAAGATTGTCATTCCTGGCAGATGAAAGCCCTAACAGTAGCTCACACTGGTTCTGCCTGGGGAAGGAAGGCTAGGGAAGCTGTTTTTTAACTAAAGCTGTTGATGTCAAGCCACCATAACAATCTTTCTGGGCAGAGTCTGAGAGTTTATGCTGTGCATCTGTGTAAATGGAAAGAAGTTTCTTTCCTTCAAGACACTGGACTAACTAATAAGGTAATTCTAGAATTATACATCTTACCAAAGCAGAGAGGCCGAGAACCTTATTATTTCCATTCTGAAATCCTGCATATGCAGGACAGGGATAATGTTCCTAACTCTGACTTCTGAGTTAATATTTACCTTGTTGGACCATGGCTTTCACTTTGAACTCCCTTGCTACTCCTGTTTTTGTACAATGGCACAACAGGGCCCTTGGAAAAGCGTCTGGATCAGTCTTATGAAATAAACAATAGCTTCACTGAGCAGTGTGAATAAATTGGAGGAGAAGGCAAGAGATCCATGTTCTTTTAAAACACCAGAAGCATTAGGGATAGTTTTACTGAAACAGAATTTGAATAACTCGGCTCACTGATCATATGAAATCAACACAGGGATGAAAATGAATCGGTGGCACTCGATAGCAGGGGCCATCACCCATGCTGTTCTCATTCACAAGTGATAAAAGGAAAAGTGAACAGACAACCGATCAAACTGAGGAATGGATGTCCCCTGCTGGAGATATAATAATTGTCTGACGTATTTCTCTGTCCTGAGGAACTTGAAGTTGAGCCTCACTGGAAGGTATAATCATATGGATCTACAGCAAGGCTAATCTTAGTGTTAGGAGGGTCTAATCTGCTCCTCTATGGGTTTTAGTAAAGCTCACCTTTTATCTACATTATATAAAACTTATTGTCAAAGGGTGTACTTGGAGTTTGCTGTCAATGGTCAAGAACCTCTGATTCTCAAATGAGATGCTGTAACTGACTGTATGCTACTATACTGCAGGTGGGAAAGCAGCTCGGTGTCAGTTGCCAGTGGCTCTCTGGAGAAGACTTAATGTTCGCTTGCGCTTTGCAGTTCCTAGCTCAAAGCTCACTGAAATATGGAAAAAAGTTAACTTGATTTGAGGGAACTCTTGGCCAGGCTCAAGTTTTCTACCAGTTTGACCTTTGAAAATAGACCTGAGTTAGTGCTGAGAAAACAGCAAGGAGGCCAATAAAACATATATATTTCACTGCATTTATCTTGTTGAAGGTCCCCTGTGTTCAGTGGTTAAGAAAGCTACTTTGAACCATCTGAGAAATACTTAATTACAAGCCAAAACTTTATCTGCTGTTGCTCAGGAAGCTTGTCTGATTCCATGCTTGAAAAACTACTAGAGCAATGGGTCTGTGTAGGTTTGTTTTGACACACCCATCCCTTCTGCACATCTTCCTTGTTATAGACAGAAAAGGAATAGGCCTCCTCAGGAGCCTATGTATTCAGTAAATTGTGCTGCAGCGGTGTAAACTCTTTGGGCTCTCCTCTGACAAAAGTGTCCTTTGAATCTTTTTTGCTGCAGCATCTGTTCTTTCAAACTGTTTTTCTCCTCACTATTACAGGACCTTTCACTGGAGGATGGCCTTGTGGCTAAGACTGTAGTCTGGTATGGTGACAGGAAAATCTACGGTCAGTTCTTGCCTCAGTATAATATAAGGACCTATGTGGTTAGGAGCTGATTTTCATTTTAACTATGGACTTAAATGAAACTGTTGGCAATTCCCATGCTGCTTTGTCATTTGGAGCCTGAACTTCAGGAGTGTAACTGGAATATTTCCTCTGACTACTGTGGGTCTCTGGCAGCTGACTGAGGGCATATTTCTTTGTGCCTGGTAGAATAGCTTCAGTTCCACTGAGAGATGGTTTCTTCCAGAAACTGGACAAGCATTTTAGATAATGAAATATATGTTGTTTGTTTATTACAGCTACATCCCCAAAGGCCTTGACTTGGAGGCAAGCAAGGCATCACAAATACAGTATATGGTGTTCAGCTAATGTCTCTGAGCACTTAGCCCTCCTCTTTTAACCTTCTCAAACTGTTTGATCTGGATGATAAATATTAAGCCCAGGAGAAAAGCCCACTGTGCACCTCCATGAATGTCCACATTCGGTAACTGGTGATGGCATACAAGTTCATCAAGGAAAGCACAAAATGAGGTGGTAATGAAAAATTTCTATTTTGTAATTGAATGACAGCTCTTGAAATTGAAATTATTACCTCCTAGGGAGAGAGCAGTGAGGGTTTAGTATAGACCAAAGCAATACTTGTGGGGCTCAGATAGAAACCTGCTTTTCCTGAGGATGTATTTTAGTTCTTTCCTTGCAGCGTCTTGATAATAGAAAAATCAAACTCCTATCTCTTCAGCTGCTCCCTTTTGCAGTTAGTTTTCTAGAAGCAAATGCAATGGAGACACAATTTCCAAACTACTACACATGACTTCATGGAAAGTCGTGGGTTTTCACACTAAGAAAAGCACTAGCTGAGCTTAACTTTTTTCTAACAGCTTAAAACTACAGAACTTTAACTGCACTATCCTGGCTTGGTATAAAGCTAGTTAAAATCATTTGCAGCCAAGAATGGATTTAGCATTTCAGTTTGAACCAAGAAGTTGTAAGGCTTCCATTTTACACTACAGAAGGGGGAATCTTTCCATCAATAACCTGGCAATTAAAGGCAAAGCAAACGTCTTTGTTTATGTAAAGCTAGGCAGAAAGCTCTATTTGATAACAGATTTTACTGTTACAGCTGTCAAGATGTAGAGTGTTACACTCTCTAGCCAAGGAGGACAAACTCGAATCTCCTATTGTTGAGGATTGAAGGAGGGGCAGGTCTGTATGTGTATCTGTTTCCAATGCTGTCATCCAAAGAAGTGTTAAGTATAGATATATCAACTGTGCTTAGCCACCTTGCTCAAACTTCAGGAGTTGCACATCTTTTGTACTATCCCTCTCCCTTCCTAGTATGTTAACGAATGGTGGTCAGCTTCATCTTAATCCTCCATAGGAAGCTGTGAGTATTTTGTTAATGCTGGCTGAAGATCTCTGGCTAATAAGAAAGGTGGAAATGGCCTTTGGGAACTCCAACTTATTCTGCCTAAAAGTTTGCTTGACAAACATATCTAAGTCAACCAAAAGGAAAGTGGGAGTCTCCTGGCTGTAGTAGGCTAAACTTTCATTCAAATCCCTGTTTTGAATTACATAAAACAAGGACATGTTCTTTTTAACAGTCTGGAGACTGGATGTTATCTATTTCTTGGAATTATATAATTTCCAGGAAGGTAACTGGTTGGTTCTATTCTGTGGAAGTACAGGTAATACAATGAATAATTATTGTGAAAGTTTATCTATGGCACTACTTTATGGCAATAATCTAGTTAAGAATAGCCTTGGTCTCCATTGTCACATTGCCACCTTTACCCAACAAGGAGAGTGGCACCAAAATAAAGTGTGTTTAGAGAAATACAGTAGATGTGAGGTGTATAACTTTGAGGACACTAGCATAGCTTTTGAAGCTGAGAACAAAAAAGGTGGGCTGGGGAAAAAAGGGTATGAAAGCAGGGTAAGACTATTTTATGCAAGCATACTCTGATCTCTGAGCAGGCAGTGGTAGATAGGGTAAGATGGAAAAGGAGTGTATTCTTGAAAAGAAAATGGTGAGTGGAAAGGGGACTTTTGGAGAAGCTGGGCTTCTGACTGTTCTCATAGCTGCAGGATTATGGCTTTTAAGAACAAATGTTTTTGGCCTTTATGGGAAGGGAATATTTCTAAAGAGCACCCTGAGGTAGTGTCAGTGCAAAAGCCATAGGAGCTAAGTATCCAGCTACAGGGGTTAGGGCCTTGCTTAGGTCATCAGGACTTTCTTTTACAATTAGGCACATAGTTGCACTTCTGCACTAAAACTGGCTTGAAGTGAAGGGTTTAGTTCTGACATGCAACTGTTTTAACTTTGACTTTTAATAAAGCTGCTTGAGCAATAGGAGGGCGGGCATGCTGAGTTGTAGTCTGATATTGTGCTAATTTTACATCCATGTATTCCTGATGGTTCAATGGAGTTGCTGCTGGTTTACACCAGGGGTGCTGAGGGAAGTTTAACTCACCCTTTCTACGTTGCTCAGGAACGTTTTCTTTATCCCATTTTCACTGTAAGAAACACTAATTGAAATTCATGCTCATATGTCTTATGAACTATGAGTCAGAGGAATAAATGCACTTAATCACTTAATGAAATTATTGCCTCTCCCAAGCATGAAAAAAAGGTGGTGGGGGGGGAAGCATAAAATGTTTTATGGCAATCACTTTAAAAACAAGTCTCTTCCTACTTATTTGTAGTATGTGTAACTTGGTATCTTCCTTCCTTGTGCAGTGGCTCATAAAGAGAATGATTGCTGATGCTACTGCAATAGCTGAGCTGTGTTCTGTAGCTGTATACCGTGTCAGGCTTACAAACTCAGTAGGCTTACTCTTCATTAATAGTTGGGTGGTGGATACACTGTGTAAGGTGGCCTTCAGAAGAGGGTCTGACACTTCTGAGCTGGAAGGGTGCCTTAAGGAAGATGACTTGTATTAAATTACACATTGCCACAGTGGTGATGGTTCCAGTTTGGAGTTCAAGAGCAGCAAGTGCTCAGCTCCTATAGGAGACCTTGAGAGTAGTACATGCTTTCATTGCTTTGCATGCCAGCAAGTAATGTTAGATTCGCCTAGTTTGGCCTTCTGACTAACAGTTTAGAGATGCATTTTTTTCCTTTACTAGCTTACCTACATTAGGTGAGCAGTCAGACAAACCTGAGGGTTTTTAAACCACTTAGTGGCACCTTCTGCAATGATGTGGATGATAAGCCCTGAGTTCCAGCCAAATTCCAGTTTGGCCTACAGTCCTCTGTGTCCCTGAAGCCTCCTCTGCTGTGAAACATTCTTTACTTCCAGTCCAAGTTTTTTCTGCTGTGCTTAACATGTTCTTCAGCGGGGTCTGTGTTCTGTTAGATAGATGTGTGTGAACACTGAGAGAATTGATTCTTGTCAATTATAAAGACTGCAAGGAGTCTGGAGACTCCTTGAGATGAAAAGCACTAAAAAAATGTGGAACATTAATTATTTATCTCTTGGTGTCATTATAGTATAGGGTTTAAATTGCTACTTCAAAATCATTTCTCATTACAGTGTACTGTCATCTCTGCCAATACAAAGAACTTCTATATGGCAGATATTGGAGAATGTAAGCCACTCTGGATTTATTAGGGAAGAGGCCCTTCTCCCCTCCCTTCTGTTCTTCCCACTAGCCAACTGGATTAGTTTGGACTAAATTAAATAGGCTCAAAAAGCCAAAAGAAAGAAGCAAATCAATACAGAATAAGAAATTAAAAATCACTTCATTGAATTTATTTTAATCTGCAAAGTTGTAAAGTGCTTAAACTGCAGATCCCACACTCTGAAGAAATCTGAGGGGATTCTCAGTATGAATTTTGAATGCAGCACTCCAGTTTGTGGTTCTAGTGCATGTGAGATGAAGTTTCTTTTGCTCCCAGTGGTCAGCTAACTAGATTTGTATCTGGGGGTGGGAATGAGGAGAGGGCTGTAATCATGTATTGTTGCACAGTGCCAATGTTTTGGTGACAAGGAATCCCTTTAGGTTCTGTGAATATTTCACCCTAGAAATAAACAGCTTCCTCTTGCTGGACCTGTTTCCCCCTTTAGATGGTGCATTCTTTTTTCCTGAGTAATACATCATTGAAGCAACTCATTCTGGTGATGAATTACTTGTACATGTTATCAGATGGGCCTGTTCTGGTACTCCTGCATCATCCAGAGTATTACACTAATATATCAACAGACTGAACTGTTGCTCCGATTATGTGCCTCAGTCTCATATATCACTGTGCTTATACATGCACACATCCTGCTAGAACAGTGCAGTGCAGAAATGGTGCCCCAAGTGATGCCCCTCAGTGAGGTTCTCTGGCAGGTGTGCAAAGTCAGGTTTGGGCTGAATTTGAGGGCAGGCTTGTAAAAGAGACCATCAGACAACTCAAGTTTTTAGGGTTATGGAGTTCTTTAACGTTTGGGTCATATAATTTGAATGCCTTTTGGAACCAATGTCTTTGGACGTTTGGCCTCTTGTGACAGTCTTCTGCAATGTGCTCGTACCCAGCAGCTATTCTTGAAATCTTGGAGGTCTAAGCCCTCCCTGATTTGCTGTGGTGTTTTCTTCCCCACCCCCCCTCCTCCTCACCTCCGAATATTGCAATGTTAACTCTTCAGTATCCCCCAAGTGCCAAGAGGGACAAACCCATCTTAAGGGGGCAGGTAGGGCTTAGGAGCAGAGCATCAGGTGTGTATTTTTCAATCTCTGGACATTCAGACAGTTTGGGGGAGAAGGGGTTGTCTTGTTTCACTTCCTATAATGTGATGTCTGTGTTGGTACCAGGCTTCCCTGCAGGTCTCTTCAGATATAGACTTCTGCCTCAGGCCAATCTGTATTTGGATAGTTTGAACTTGTCTTTAAACTGTTGCAATTCCTAAGGCCCATGCTTACCTTCTGATCCTCCTTAATGCTTTAGTTAGCTTGGGTTTAGTTCAGATAATGTTCAATTCCTCTTCCAAAGCCAATCTAAAATAGCCACACCCCATGAGCTTGTGAAATCAGCCTTCAAATTTGCAAGAACAGAGTTTATTCTGTTCATGTTCCTGGCACTAGTGCTCTTGGGACCCAAGCCAGAACCTGCTGAAGGCAAAGGTGGTTCTAGAGGACAGTGGGTCAAGTGTCTAGTACTGAATGAAAAATGTGCAGTCTGCTTTGTAGATGCTGCCCTACAGCTGGATTTTGCCCCATGTAGTCTTTCTGCTGCCCTACAGCTGGATTTTGCCCCATGTAGTCTTTCCCCTGCCCTGGCACACACAAATACACACTTTTTCCTGTTGTTGGAGGAAAAATATCTGTGACCTCAACCTAACATTTCTATCTAAACAAGACGCAACTAGGAAGTCTAAGTTATTAGCATCCTAGCTAAGATGTTTATGGATAATTTTAGAGTCAGTTACTCTATATTCAGGGCAATCTTTTGCAGCTGAGAATGAATTGCAAAATTTAAAAACGCAAGTAACTTGTAAGGGGAAAATAAGTCTGGATTTGAGTAGGAAACCAGAAAGTAAGTGCCAAGGATTATGCTACAGAGCTTCAGGATAGCAACCTAGTACAATGTTGAATTCGGATACGAACAAACTGCAGACATAAGTTTGTTTGGAGCTCAAAGATTTGGCTACTTAATATTTATGTGAGAACATTCAGATCAAAGCAGAAAAGATCTTCCAGTGTCTAGGAGGACAGAAGACTGTCTGTGGAGATGTCTCTCTTTATCAGATGACCCAAGCAGAAAAGGGATTTCAAAGCTCTCTAGACGAAGAAACCATTCTTGGAAGATAATTTGGCATGTAGTCATGTGGTAATTTTGCAGATATTTCTTCCACTACAGGGAGACATGAGGGAGAGCTACAGGAATGGTAGAATCAAAGCAAATAACCTGGTTAAATTTAAGTTCTCAGTTCAGGTACACTTCTGGTCCACCACGGTTTAAGGGACTGCTTAACGGAATGCTGTATGATACATTTTTTATATATTTAACTGCTAGTTTAGTAAAACTCACCTGGAAGTGAGGAGGTGTCCTTTCCCGGTCTTAGTTATGCCTGTGCAGTTCATCTTTCACCTGTCAGGTTAAATGAGCTCAAACTGATGTTAGCTAATAAGTCAGACTATCTGGCAGATGTCTTATGTGTCTTTGTGGTTTAAAAATAACATGCCCGCTCCAAAGCGTTAACCAGATGAACTTGAGCATCTGACATATATGCAAGTTATTTAAGTCCTCCTGCATTCAGTCTGTCTAGATTCAGCTGGCATGACAATTTGCTTTGTACCTCATATTGAATGCTCTTTCTCCTCCCACAATTCCTGCCATCTGAAAGAGGACCGACATGTATCAGTTACACTCATTAGCTTTGCAAAATGTGACTGTGATTCATAATCATCTGCTGCTTTGAGACAAACAAAAAACAAAAACGTGTTTCTTCATCTTTACTGGCAATAGTTGTCTGAGGACTCAGGCTGGAGCCTGGAAAATAAAAACCTTGTGCAGATTTTAAGGCTGAAGAAAGAAATGAAATGAAATGTGTTTTTTCTAGCTTTTATGGGCCCTGTTAAAGTATCAAACTATGCTAGAACCACAGAGTTATTTAACCTCGCTAGAAATTCCCTGCATACTAGATGTTCAGATACATGTCTGGGTAAAATTTGGACACTGGAAAAACTTGCTCTTCTGTTGTACTCTTGCACTGGTGTCATCTTTAGCATTCTGGTTCTGTTCCCTTGTCCTTCATAAGGTGTACTGCCCATGATGGGGAGCAGTAGGTGAGGAAAAATGTTTTTATTTCCTCAAAGCTGGGGAACAGAAATGTTACAGTACTGGTTGACACCAATATATAACCAAGATATTACTATAGCTGGTTGACACACAGGATGAGAAAGCAGTCTAGCCTGTCTGCTCTGGAGGCCCTTGTAAATATAGCAGGAGTTGCTACAGCAGTGTATCAAAGGTGAGCATATTATCACAATGATATCAAACTGTATTGTTTGGATCAAGCCTCACAGGAGAATTTAATGAAAGTAGCTGCTGTTTCTTTGGTTAATCTGCAGTGACCCTCAGGGAGGGTTTAAGCACTAAATTAACTTTATTGTTAAATGAAGAGAGAAGCTGAAGCTGTGACTCTGGTCATCTAGCCTGCTCTTTAGTTGCTGAGTCTTGGGCACAAACTCCGAAGTGCAGAAATGAAAATGTCTTTTCTAAGGTTTGCCATTCAGCTGTCTGTTTTTCTTGGGCATAAGAAATCCTCATTTCTAATCTAGGCACTTAATGGAAACTTCAGCTGAACTGACTGTTTTAGTTTTGCTGCAAGCTGTGTAACTGGACCTTATGGTGTGTCTTTGAGTTCACATATAGCTTATGAACTGGAAGTTGTTTGGGGAAGGGTCAGTCTCTCTCCAGTACTCTGCATGCTGGTGCATTAGTGTTGATGTGCTACAAGTAGATATTGCTGCATTTTCAAAATAATGGTGGTGCTAACAAGAAAGTGATTTCCGAAGGGGCTCACCAGGTGGTCTGTGTTGACTTTATTCAACCTCACTGAGGAGTTTAAGCAGTCAGGTAAGAATGCAGCTGATGTTTGCTGGTTAAGTGTACTGCAGGCCAGCCAGCTGGGGGAGTGCTGAGCTGCTTTTGCAGGATTTTCAGACTACCTTGAGATTGCACTTTAATTTTCTTTAACAGTATATTCCTATGCTATTTTTCAAAAGCTGGAGGTGTTTTTCCCTTACTACTTCAAAAAAAAGTAAATCAGGACATGTTTTGAGGGGTCTCAAAGCCTTGGTGGTGCTTTTTCCAATAACACAAAATTTGCCACATGCAGCAAATAGCTACTCAAAGACATTTTTACTTCCTAGCTACAGCACCAGAAAGCTAAACTTCCCTCATTAACAGTTAATGAGACTTAGGCTTCATGCTCCTAATAATGTCATAATTGATTACACTTTTAAATGGCAAGACCCAGTTGTCGGGGATAGCATCCTCAGTCTACACCAAGCAAATAGGCCAGCACTGGAGGGGCGTTTTGCATGAAATATTAGTTACTCAGTGTCTTGACATAGGGTTTTTGTGATCTTTCATTGGGAAGTACATGATTCACTAGTGAGTTGTGAAGAATTGCAAACAGTATTTTCAATGCAGTTTAAAAATAACTGTTTAAAAAAAACAATAGGGGATTGCAAAAGGTATGCTACTGCTGGGTTTTGCCATCCTTAATCCTATATGGCACAGAATGGCCACCAGAAAGTTGGGAAAACTCACCAGTTTGAGCCTTTGATTTATAGATTGTCGCACTATAGAAGGGCCAGCTGTGTATGGAAGTGCAGATGTGCTCTCTGCAGGGCAGGTGATAAGGGGGAGTGGGATGTAGGAAAAAACCTCAAACCTCCAAAGGGTTCTGTAGAGGAGCTAAGATCAAGCTCTCTTTTGCCAAGCGTATCACTTGAATAAAACCCCTGGCCTACCAACACTATGGGTCAGTCCTCTAGCTGCAAGGCTGTGGGTGGAACCTAATGCCTGGGGAATGGCTAAAAATCAAATATGGAAAAAAATATCTGACAGCTAACTTGTTACATCAGTGACAAATTTAAGTTCACTTTGCAAGCTCAGAATGAAGGTGATTTTCAAAAACCAACTTACACTTTTGTTTACAACAGTATTTTTCAAGTTTGAAAACTTGGGGCTGGATTTTTTTCTTTGCAGATTAGTAGAGTAATGGTGACCTTTGGGTTGGTATCTCTGCATGTCTGCCTCAATCTTCTCTTTCTGAAGTGGTGGGTACGTGTTCTCTCGCATTCCCAAACACTCCTGTTGCTCCTCTGGAACTCCAGTGTTTTCCCAGGCTCCAGCCCTGGAGGCTCTAGTGTTTGTTATAATAGAAGCAGCCTTAAGCCAGCACCTGTCCTTTTGTGAAACCACATTGCTTGGAACTTTTCAGCATCCCTTCATGCTTTGAAAGTGTCAGCTAGGAAAGAGGGTGAGACTTCTGATAGAAAACAAGAAAATCTCATTAGGTTCATGAATAAGGGCCCTAAAGCTCTATTAGGATATACCAGTGTACTTAACACTTGCAGGTTATTACTTTCCCATTTTTTGTTTAGGTTGATTTCTTTGGAGCTGTAGCCATTTTACTTTAATTTTAAATGAAGTGCTGTCAGCACCATGTGAAATGTGACAAACAGTAAGAGTAGTAATTAGCCTTGTCACAGGTATCAAAGCTGGGAAAACTGTATTTAAAGCCATGTTAATGGCACTGAAGATGTTAAGTGAGGCAGTTCTCGGGCTAATAGATATGGTATAGCTAATTAGAGAATGGAAATCTGCCTTTTCTGGAAAGCAAAGCACTTGGGAATATCGGGTGACTTCTTAGATGTGGAACAAAACATGAAGGAATTGGGTAGTACAGTGCCAATGGACTGTTTGCTAGGCACATCTCATGCAAAGCCCAGTAAAATGTCTTGACAATTTTTTAGTTAAAGAATTCAGCATGCACCACCAGAATATTCGTCACTGAATTAAAAGAATAATATCTATGCTTGAGCTTACTTGAACATGTACTGATGTACTACATCCCACTGCTTTTGTTTTGAGGGACTACTCAGACCTTTCCCTGCTTCTTCCTGCTGTCATATTGTTACAATAGCACATTGTCCTTTGATCAGCCTGACTTTTAAAGTCTGGTCTCTATAGTGAACTTCTTGGTTCTATTTTCTTTTGGGACAATAAATGTAATAAATTAGGTAACATGAGGGGTTTGTCTTCCAAATATAAGCTTTTTCATGCAAAAAGTGCAAGCAATTCAAATTCCTAGCCTAGGTTTTTTTTTCCCAGAAGAACTTGACATGTGTTCCTTAACAATAGGCTTTGTGCCATAAGGAGAATAAATGTTAAGCTAATCCCAATTAATGTGTGCAAACAGAAGTCTTAAAACACCATGTCTTCACTTAAAATGCCCCCCTCTCCCTCCCTGTCTGCTGTAGTAAAACACACAGCTGGAACAGCAGTAATAGCTTGCTGATCTGAGTATCTTGGGGTTTAACAGACTAAAAGCAGCAAAAGCAAGAGTGGTCAGACACATTTTTTTCAGATAAGGAAAGCAAGGCTGTCAGATTAACAGCTGTGGTACAGAAAACATCTTGGCCTGGCCAAAGATTTTAAAATCAATCATCCCAAAACAGACATGATTTTACTGGAAGAAATACAGATTTTTGTAAAATTTTGAGGGGGTAGAAAAACTGTTGTTTCTTCCATGAGGTTGTCTAGTTTCAAGCTGTTTACCACTATCGGGAGACCTTGATTTTTGTTTCAGCTGGTTTTAACTGAAAGACCCAGCTTTCATGAACTTGACCTTGTGCAAAATTTTCTGCCACAAGCTGTGAGTTTGGACTATAAGTAGGACTTTATCATAGATCCCACATAGTCAGTTGATTTGACAGTACTATATTAAGAACTGTTTTCCATGGCAGTGCTGGCTATTGCTGGTGATTGGGAAAGTTTAAAATACCCTGGCTTTTTATCAAAGCTTTTCCCCCAAAATAGTGTTGGGTTTTTTTCAACTCTGCATCAGTTGTGGAGCTGAAGCCTGTGCAGTGGGTAAGGGGAATCCTTGAACTCCAGTTCAGAAAATGCCAAGATGTGGATTCCTGAATGTGTCATCTGGTGGATTAACAAATGTTAGAGGAAATGGCTTGTAAGAGACCTTTCTCTGGTAGAGGTAAGCGAATGCAGGTTCAGAAATGGGTCGTCATGAGGCTTGAGAGGACAAAGACTGACTGAGGGGCTGCCAGGGAGGTGCATTTTTATGGATCTTAAACATTCAAACAGCTGGGTGACAAAAATGCCTGGGGATTCTTCCACAGTCTCACTCCATAGTCTGCTAAACGTCAGCTACCTAAATATCACTAGTTATTTTACTGAATTTATCCCTAGAGGGGCTATAATGAGAGAGAATGGGGAGTATATTTTGGAAGCAATTAGCCTTAAAAGTCTATACTTTCTTTTTTTGAGCACAGTCTTCAGGGAGCCAAGTACAACATTGTCTAATGGGCTGGGTGTCTTCTATTGCTTGTACTCCATCTTCAGGGATGGCAGCTAAACATGAATCCCTGGCATCTCAAATTAGATTTTAAAAGCCTGAGATTCAAGGACTAAGAAAGGGGAGAGGAAAGGGTTTTCTCAGCTTGTGGTTAACTGCACTGCAGTACTGCATAATGACAAAAGAAAGAATAAGAAAGTTTTTAGGGAAAAGGAGGCATCCTTATAAAATACCCAACAATACTGAAATTAATCTTTGAAAATAACTATTATATGGTCTGGTTGTTCTCTATACTTTTACCACTTATGTTCTTTTGTTGTCCTCAGTTTGGCACAGCAAGTATGTATTTAACTTTTTAATGGCCAGGTCTTGTGAAGAGGGATTTGGGTACTTCCTTAAATGCTTTTCTGAAGTGGGATCCAGCATGGCTGCTAAAGCACTGGATTCCGGACTGGTCTTCAGCATCTATAATTGTGTAAAGAACACAATGGCTTTATGTTCATGGTTTCAGTGGAAAGCAATTATTGAATTCCACCCTCAATGTCTGCTCTAAGGACCAGCCATCCTTAAGGGTTGCCACCAGTGAGACTGGGAAAGTTGTGAAATAACAGGAGGCCTTGTGCTGACTTCAGTGGCCTCCCTGGTGTATCAAAACTGTCACTTCTCTCTTCGGTGTTAATGTGCATTGCAACTTAGACTAAAGTGCCTTTTCAAGTTAATACCAAGGCTTTCCTTCTAATCTCCTGGTAGAGAGCACCTTTGCTACTGGAATATTTCACTTAGAGATTTTTACTTAAGCTACTCCATATACAAACATTCTCTTTGCTTAAAGAAAACCTCGCCTTGAATGTTCTCTATCAGGGAAATGATCTTTATTTTGTTGATGTTGCTTTTAGCAAGCTGGCACAAGTGCAACACAAATAAGGTACACAGAAATACTCAGAGCTGACTTTGGCTAAGTTGGTTTAATAGCTGGAATATCTGTTTCTAATTTTATAGGCCTGTGTTTGAAAATGGTGTTTTAAACATGTGAGAAGTCTTGGTCTTTTGGAAATGCAATTTCTTGAAATAGAATACAAAATGGAAATCTAAATTCTTTTGTCAGACTATAAGTTGACATAAAATGTATTATGAGCATCAAAGACTATTTCTACAGTTTTGAAACATCACAGAAGATATTTACATATAGTATATGTAAATATAAATAATCTTAGTGAAATAAAACAAGGTATTTGAAATCAGTCTCTTGACACTTTTCCATTTTTAATTTCTATGCAAAGCTTAAAGGTCAATCTGCATTTTTAGTTAAATGGTTTAAAAATGTCACCTGTATCATCTGTCTTCGAACGAAACGTACAATGAGTTTATCAAGGTCTTTTTCAAGTTCCAGAAAGCTGGTCTACTACACGCTTATAGCTCCTTAGAAGTCCCCCAGGTTTGCTGCAAGATACAGAATATTGCTGTTTTACCACTGGCAGTGCGAAGGGAAAGTGGACCAAACGTGGGGGACGAAGATGATACCCCATTGTGTGAGCTACTGCAGAGTGCATGAGGAGGAAAGCAGCATCTTACCTCCAAGAGCAGAATGATCACTCTTGTGTTCTCCCCTTCTGTGTTTAGGAACCCTGCCTACCTCTGCACCTGCCACTCCTTTTGTCAACTCCAAGAGCTCACAGATGGGGGACATGGCTGGGACTGTTGCTATGGATTCCCACGGTGCCTAGCAGCACTTGTTATTGGCGGGACCAATTTACTGCCATTCCTGTTTCACTTCAAGGCCCATGTTCATCCTGTGGCTTTCCCTGGTCTCAGCTGTGGTCTTTAGTAATTTTTATAATGCAGCTATACAGCAGCCAGAACTGCTTTCTCTATTTCATGCATCCCTTTACAATACGCCTGTAAGAGGAGGGAGGTGTTATGCTTGCGTTATAAAAAGAAAATTGAGGCACAATAAGGTTTCATCCAAAAAATGTCAACCACAAGGACAGGATACTCATGTTCTTAAGATGTAACCTGGCTCAATGCTGGCAGCTGAAGGTTTGAGCTAGGTTCCAGCATGCTTTTAGGGGACATTTTACACCATTCTGATAGCACAAGGTGACCTAATGAGGCTTTTTCTTCTACATTTCGCATGACTACAACTGTGCTCAAAAGCATTGTCGGGAGCAGCTGTGAAAAATCTCCTGCTAGCTGGTGGATCTGCAATGTGGTTTGCTTCAGTCTGCTTGCAGGAATTGACTTCCCACAGATAGATTTGGCAAAACTCTACTCTTGCTTTATCAACCCCTCCGTATCCTGCAGCGGATGGGCGGGGCTGTTGGTCTGCATGTCACTGCTGCATTTTAAGGACAACTCAAACATCTAAATCCTGCTGCTGCCCTGGTGTCTTTCTGCCTCCCACACATGCGCACCTGCTTGTTCTGCTGCCAGATCCTCTCCTATGCTCCCCCTCAAGGGTGCACTGCACTTCTCACAGGGGCTATGGAGAGCTGATGTGCTGCAGGCAGCCAGGGACTAAGAAATTCCAGTCTCCCTTTTGATTTCAATAAATGCCCTGAGATTCAGCTTGTGTTTAGATGACGTGTTTGTGTCAAAGGTTGAGCCATGGAGAGCAAACAAAATCTAATCCCAAACTGTATCTGTTCTTTTTTTCAGCTTACCATATCCTACTGCTGAGGTCTGATTTGGATTCTTGGCGGTACAGCGTATATTTTCTGCCTTTTTAAAAATGGGAAGAAAAGCCACTCTTACTTGACACAGTCAAGCAGGGGTTTGTCTAACAGCTAACTTACTCATGAGGGGGATTTATTTACTGCTGCTTTTCAGGGAAGCTAATAAATCAGGTAACAACTGGGAAAGGAAAATTTGTAAGAATGAGAACCCTGATTATCATGAACAAGTACAGGAGAGTAAACCAAAGTAAACACAAATCTGACTTGTTTCCTAAGCAGACTCAATGTACTGACTGTGGCTCTGCAGTGTGTTTTTTGCTGGAGCTGTGGCACCCCATCGGCCCAAGCACAGCCAGTGGGTTAGTGTGTTCCTGGCAGCGCATGTGGGCTGTAGTACCTTTCCAGTGCTTCTGAGGCTTCTCTGCTGGAGCAGTATGGATGTTGCTTTTATACAAACGAAGGCAAGCCTTGCTCATGGACAACCTGTCTCCCATCTATTTTTTCCTTTTATGTGTCTGTCTCGCTTCCTAGAATCAGGAGCTGTCTTCCTTTGCTCCTACACTTCTCCTTTTCATGCTGAGAATTAGGTACTTGGGAGAAATAACTAATGTTTTGTATTCAAAAATAATAAAAAAGCTTTTTGGTGACAACTAAGCCAAAACAAGCCCATCTGTTCCTGAAATGCGTGTGGGTTTGTCTTCAGAATACTCAGTAATGAAGGCCAAGCATTTGGAAAAATTTTCCCATATTTCCACTTAAAATGACTTCTGGATAACTCCAAAATACTGGGGTTTTTTGACCCTTCCCCTTAAGTAATATGGAAAATCTGAGGATCTGATGGTTCCTTGTCTATTTGTTCCCTAGTTAGTTACTATTATAAAGCAGTAACAAAATTAGTATAAATGGACTATTCTGTTCATTTTTGGATACATTAATGATCTAAACAATATTAGGAGTCTACCCCTTTCCTGGTACGAAATAATTTGGCTCTTGACATCAGTAGTGCTACAGAACTTGAATCACTGGGGAGCTGGATCTGCAACCTGATTACCTCTAGCGCTACAAGACAGTGTAAACACCTCATGACCTGAATCCTTAAACTGTGGCAGAAATGGGAGGTGGACTGACTCTGTCAATGTGCCTGGCTCATTCCACAGAAACAGTGAATGAGGTCCCTGAGGTGCTCATCCCACAGTATTTTTCAAAAGAAGGCTTAAGGCCTGTTCTCACAAACATAATTAAAGTTTGGTTGCTGGAGACTTGTCTTTTGAGATCAGTCCTTCCAAATTAAGAAGCAAAGCAGAGTAATGTTTGGGAATTTTGGACCAACTTTTAAAATTCATATCAAAACATTTATAAAAAACAACTTTGGAAACTTTTTGGGAAACAACTCATTTCACTAAAGCTCCAGTTTTTCATTGTTAGCATTTCGTGAGGTAAATTTTTTCACTCTGAAAACAGCCTGGTCTCCAAGCTTTCTGGAACTGTGCACCATATCTGGGGATTTTGCTAAAGCAGCTGGGGTTCTCAGTCTGAACATGAGATAATTTAGACTCCTATTACTTACTATCTTTCCATTATTTTTAGCAGACTAAATTCCTTTTACTTGTAGGGGAAAATTTGAAAATGTGCATCAGTTGTGCTTTAAAATCTAAATGAGAAGGAAGATTGAGATGCAGTGATACAACTTTTCCATGGTCTTTATAGAGCCCTATTTTATACTTGCTGGCTTGTCAGGGTCTCAGTTTTTCCATCTGTTAAATGGTGGCTATAATTAGCCTGTCTTTCACAACTTCTTGTATTTTGGCACTCTTGATACTTAACTTACTGTATTTTGATTCCTAGGGAGTACATGTGAGAACAAAACAAATTATAAGCCATTATAATGTCTATATCTTTCTTCCTTCTGATCCCGTCCTTTTCCTTTTGCTCTCCTGCATTTACCATGTTGAACCTCAGAGGGCCTCAGCACCCACTGCTGTTAAATTGCTGTGAAGTGACCTTGAATGGTAAATGAATATCTAAGTTCAAAATCTTTTGCTAAGAACTGTTTGCCATGGTTACCTCATGATTGGTTGCATATGCAAATAGTCTCTTGGAAGTAACATTAGGGAGGATGTATCATCTCAACTGTGAAGTCTCTATAGTATTTTTTAAGCACAGAAGCCAGTACGGAGTGATGAGCTGCTTGGTTTTGCACACTTGCAGCAAGTAGAGCCCAGCTGTGTGATGAACAAGCAGTGTGAGCCTAGCACACTGGTTAAGGGTAAAAATCAGGGTCTCAGTGGGACTTGAGTGTGCTGTGTTTCATGTGGATCATCAACAGAAATGTACCCTACAAAATAAAAAAAAAATAGTTCCACTTCTGCCAGCGATCTGAAACAAAGGGATAAGGAAGGGAAGGACTGCAGTCTAAACAAAGTTCTTGTCTCCATGAGATCAGCCTGGAGCAACCAACAGCTGCATGCTGCATGGCCAAATGCAATAAACTCTTGCGGGGGGGGGCTGCTTTATTGCAAGGTGCATGACAGTAAAATAAATTATTTGACTGTGCAGTAAGAGTATCATTTTTCTCCTTACATGCTGTGACCATTATGTTAAGTTCAATTTTTCTTGCAAGGAGAGAAACATAACAAATAACTCTCTTGCTTATCTGCTACTGAGAGGTCTTTTGACAGGTAATTGGTGACTTACATTGACAAATCTACTTCCGAGTCCTTTGTAGTCAGTCTCTGCTGACTTTGCCTGTGGTGGTTGTTAAAATTGTTGAAGACCATGTTTCTGAGAATGGAAGAGTACAGATGAGGTAGATAAGAGAACTGCTTGTACTGTCTGGACTATCTACTCTGAGTTTTTACCTCACCTAAATGAGGGCATTAGATTCAAGACAACAGGAAAAGCTTTAAATTGAAGATCTAGGAGAAAAGCTGACCTGCCAGGGGATAATTGCCAATCTTGGGAGTATCGAGTTGATTTCATATCCTAGTTTGACAGATGACAATTTTTGTTCCTAACTGACTAGAAATCAGTTGCTGTGATTTTTTTGCAGCTCCTTGTTTTGCAAAGGTTAATGGTGATCCCTGTATTGGAGCATATCAAAGTACTGGCCCGCAGCCATCTGGCAATGCTTCCATGTGAGGGCAACGGTAAGACATGCATTGTACCTGCTTATCTGCTTATTTCTATAGTGCCTATGCAAGGAACTAATTATACTAATTACACATTTGTGATTTTGCTGGGGGGAATACCATTTGAAATAATTATGCTATAATGAAATTTGTAAATGACAAGAAGCTCTGGACAAAAGGCTGCGAAATCATCTTTACTCAACTGTAAGCCAGGACTGCGTGTAGTGTTGCTACAGAGCTCCAGCAATCCTGGGGGAAAAGCAGTTCAAAAGCAAGTCCCAGATTTTCTACTGTCTTGAGTGGTCGCATCCCTACCTGCACAAGTATCATAAAAATAGAAAATGTCTCAACCCTGGCTATCCTGAGGTACTTAAGGCTGGAAAGCTGGTCCCTGCTGGCCTGTATATAGATTGAGGGTAGGCCTGTTGAGAGGGCAGCTTAGAACCCTGAAGGACTTGGTGGTGAGCAGGAACCCAAAATATAATCCTACTGCAAATACCATTCCCTCTCCTTTTCTGTCCTTCAGGCGGTAGTCCAAAATAGCTTGAATGACTATACAATGTAAAAGATAGGAGAGGTAGTACTCTTCTACTTCAGTAAGACTTTTAAAGTTCAAACATGTGATCAAGTTGCAATGACATAAGAAGATATGTGTAGTATTAGAAGTGCACATCAGTTGGCCTGCAATAATGGTGTCTTCTTTTAGCCTATGACAGGTTAAGATAGTTCACCAAGACACTGTGTTCAGTTAAGCTGCAGCCCTTGTATTTGCTGTGGAGCAGCAGTGATTGGAGGCTGCTAGCATAGCTCAGTGTCAAGTGTATTGTGTAGTCAAAGCTAAGACTGTTTTTATCATTGTTAAATCACTTTTATGTTCTTGCAGTATGACAACTGTTTGCTTACCCTTCTAAGGTCCCTTTACTTTGCCAAATCTGTTTTAGAAACCTTCTGCATTCATTTATGCTTTTGCAAAGTGGGAATAAACTGCCACAATTTTGTGTGGTTTTTTAAGCTATGTAGCCCTCCATTCCTAGTGTGATAGTGTGTAATTCAGAGATAAACACTTAGATCCACATACATTAGAACCAGATAAAAATCAATTTCTTTTTGAGATTTCTTTGTTCAGAGGGGAATCTGTGGAGATAGCATTAATTCACCATAGACAAACTACTATAGATGGAGCATTGTATTAGAAACAGCCATTTAATTATCTAGCTTTCATCTGCAGGATGTGAAGGACTATGTCCTGTTTTGATTACTGGGACTACTCTGAATTGTAGGAAATTATAAAGCAAAAAACCAAGTGTGGAAAGACTTCTCTTTCGTGGCAGGATAAAATCTTTGGCAGAAGAGCTATAGCAAATGTTGTTGCAGGAGTTTAAGATATTGCCCTCACACATCCATCTCACCACACTTTTGGTAGTGGTGGAGTTTGCAGCAGGGAACCTGTGCTTTTGCCTCTATTGTAGAGTGCTGTGGCATAAACCACTGGTGAAGGGAATGATGCCTCTGTCCTATCCCCATGAACCCAGCAGCCACTGATCTCTGAAGAGGAGGAGGCTTTTTGGTATCTTGAAAGCCTAGTGAAGATTATAGAAGTCTCTCTTCCCATTGCACTCGTGCCCTCCAGACTTCATTTTTCAGTTGCCCAGGAGGTTCTGAATGGTAAATCAGTGACACAGACACCGTGCAGAGACTCCTCTCTACCTAGCCTGTATAAATGAGCTGAAGTGATTCATATCCTCAGTGCTTTTCTTCCTGGACCTTTATACAACTGTAATCCAGTGAAGTGTCAGTCTGGCTGGAGCCAGAGCCCTATAAAAGAAGTGACCCTGTCGTCTGCATTGAAAATATATGACTGATTACAAAAAAGTATGGCTGCCTTGGAGGGCTGTAGCTGTAAAATACTGCCGAAGGGACTGAAAATGGAACAGAGATGATGAACATGTAATTACAGAATTGAGATACTTTCCAGTCCCAAAGTAGCATTTCACAGCTATTACTGCAAATGAGAGAGAGCATTTACTTTACTATTCATGTTTCTATCCTTTAGAATGGTTTTTATTTATTTTTATTTTGAAATGAGACTTGAGTTCTTAAATCTAAAAATGAAACAACATATGGTTTCAGGGAGGATTGAGAGTAGTCTCCTATTCTTGCTTCACAGTGGGGCTGAAAGGATTCCTTCATCTAGTAAAGAAAGGCATAGCATGAATTAGTAGAATAAGCTAAAGCAAGATAGATGCAAATTAAATCTAATGGTGTGATTTGTGGTTGGTTGCCAGTGGAACAAACTATTGGGGAAGTGGTGTCTCCAAATTGAGAACAAGACTCCTTTTGGAAGCACATTTTAGTCAAAATTGGGTTTGTTCCAGAAGTAAATGAATAAGACGTAATGATCTGTGTTAAATGTGGGAGATAGGGCTGAATTGTTTGTGTTTCTCCCTAGTCCTGCAATCTCTAAGGATGTCTGTCTTGTTTTTCTGATTACAAGTTGTCAGTCCTCAGATGGATAAGCTTGTGTACTGGATCTGAAATTTTCCAAACTGAAGAACTCCTTGCAGAAAATGTTTTTCTAAACTGTTTTATATTTTATTGATATTAATTTAACAGAAACACCCCAAAACTTTTTACATTACTAAATGACATTTTGAAGTAAATCTTAAAAGAGTCTATGTTAAAACTTGGCCTTGTTAGTAATCAGGAGACTTATCTTTTCACAGGAACAAGATTTTATTTATAGACAGGAAGAAATGAAAGAGGTGTTGGAACTCATCATCACTCTTAGTGGGAATGATCAAGTAGAGCAAGGTTGCTTGACTTGGTTTCCTCGTGTGGAACAGGAAACAAGTATGTCAGCAGTGTCCCTGGTAGCACTTCCCATCCCTTCTCAGGAGGAAGTACTTCTCCAGTCCTGTTTCTGATAGAGGTTAGCAAAAATGAAGGCTAAACCATTATCTGTATTAGGCCAGATGCAGGAGAAACCCTTTTTCATCCTTTGTTTGGGAGGTGACTTTAGCAGATAGGTCGGCACAGGGAACTTTTCTGGAGGTGTGTGTAT
This sequence comes from Phaethon lepturus, assembly GCF_000687285.1. Lineage (NCBI taxonomy): Eukaryota > Metazoa > Chordata > Aves > Phaethontiformes > Phaethontidae > Phaethon > Phaethon lepturus. The sequence continues at coordinate 26,342 of NW_010515181.1, read as the reverse complement.
TTGCACAGCACTTTGAAACAGCTGTCAAATGCTAATGCCCCACCATGTGAGAGCTTCTGAACAAGCCTAATGTTTTTTAAACAATACACTTTCACAATTCTTTGGTGAAGGAGAGCAGTAAAGAATTCCCATTGGAAACAGATTGCCCAGAGAGGTTGTGGAGTCTCCCTACTTAAAGGTATTAAACAAACCAACAACAAAAAATTCAAAACCCTGGACGTTGTCTCTACATGGCCCTGCTTGTGCCAGAGGGGTTGGACAAGGTGACCTCCACGGGTGCCTTCCAACCTCAACCACTGATTCTGACCAAGCAGAGCTGACTATGCAGATCCCCAAGAGAGCACTGGATAGACCTTAGATTCAAACACAAAGCTGGGTGTGTGGGTTGGAACATTACTGCCATACCTCACCGGCTACCAGTTCTGTCCCTCATTGCATACAACCACTTTAACGTGGACAGGACAAAGTATGCAACCTCTGTGTGATGCAGAATAAGCAGCAAGGAGATAGAGGTCTGTGGTTGTAGAGCATGTGAAATGTCAGTCAGTTGGTTAAAAAAGAGTAAAAGAGTCCTCGGAGAGACTCTTTTTATAACGAACTTACATGATCTGACAGTCACACACTTGAAAATTGAATTAATAAATCATTCACAGCTCTGGTTGGAATAGTTAATACATGTTTTGTGCCCCAGCAGAGAGGAAAATGGCCTGCTTTCCTTGCTTTATGACATATTAGGCCTAAATAGAATTAATGATAAAGCTTTCTAACTTTATTTACTGTGGAGAAAAGCTGTTTCTAAAAGAATCATAAGGGAGGAGGGAGAAATGAGCAGTCAATAGATTATTTCCCTAATATAGGATTTTAATAACATGCAGCTACTCTACTCACTGCCTTGTATACTACAGCAGTGGGATGCATAGGGAGAGGGAGATGACTTTGCATGTGGTGAGCAGGTGAAAAAAAAATTCAGTTGTTGCAAATGAGTTGTCACAAGTGTCATGCTTACATGAATTCATGATGGATGCATACCCAGTGCATCCATGTCTTTTATAAAAGCTAAATGAATAAAACTCTTCAGCTTGTTTACACAAAACATAGACTTTGGCTATATAAAAGGCTATGAATTAGCTCTGATTCTGAAAAGAAATTACACCTCTAGAGAAATAAAAGGTCAGGTTTGGATGCTAGGAAGAGATGTGTAGTAATTCTAGATTATGTGTTAGTCAACAAGCTAGATTTTTTTCAGAAGGAGCAGCTCAGATTTTTAGAACTGTTTACATCTTTCCTTTGGCATTCACAGAAGATCATTCTGTTCCCAGTAATCAGCAACACAGGAAAACAGGTGGAAACTCTAATGGGGAAAATTACCTTGTCTCTGCCCTGACAGCAGGCTTTCTCCCAGGCCTATGCACTCTCTGAAGAAAAGCATTTGTTCCTGTAATTTTCACTATTTCAAAAAATTTCATTGTTTTTGTCCATGCAAAGAGATTATAGAGCAGAGGATAGTGTGGCTATTTAAACAGCTAAAGATGGAAGTAAACAGATAAATCAGATTTTCCCCCTGTTGCTGTAGAAGTTAATTACTGAAATGTTAAGTGTACTAGACGCAATGAATAATTAAACCAAATTGTAAATTAAACATCCCTTTGACATAAGATGTTGGAAAGTTCCATTCCTCTGACACCAAGATAATGTGCGTTCTTTTTCTAACATGGAGCTTCCAAATT
>NW_010515181.1:13543-24584 GCF_000687285.1 Phaethon lepturus | reverse complement strand
AAAGAGTTTCCCTTGCAACTAGAATATTGCCTCAGCATCTTGCCTCTTCACTTGATGGCTTTTTTTACTACTGAGCTCGATAAACTTTTAGAAAAGGATCTTAGAAGCTTAGTAGATGTTTACCAGAGTGAATGTCATACCTCTTTCAGAAGGTATGACACCCTCCTATTGAGAGCAGGGAGTGCGTATTAGGAGATGGTGCGTGCTACCCTTGTCATGTTTCTTGCATCCTTCCCAAGCATCTATCTGGTTGCTGTTAGAGAATACAGTTAGCTGGGCTGACTTGGTGCAGTAGGAGTTTGTTCAGAGAGTACATAACCATCAGGAGAATCTTGTAACCCTTCCTAGGCAGGATTCAGCCCTGGCTGAAGGGGTTTATTATGCTTCTATGATATGCACTGGCTGATATCATGACATTAAAACCAAAGTAATTTTTAACAAGGTGCTACTTTGTTTTTACTCTTTCCTTGTATCAGTTCTGTGTGGACTGTCGCAAGCAGAGTGTTTATATCGCTCATACCCCATTTATTTTATATGCAGTGTGGCCCTCCCAGATACAGTGGTTGGCACTTAGCTGCTCACTGCATGTCAAGGTTAACTTCAAGCAGGTATATAACCTGTTCAACCTCATGGCATGTTCCTAAGTGCTTTCCTTAAAGGGCTCAGAAGCTCATTATCTTGTAGAATTTAATCCATTTTGTGGACCGAACTGGTGTAGACCTAGGCTGGTCCATTATTTATTTGGTTTCTAAATGTGTTCTTTATCCAGCACATATTTCATGGAGTATGTGGTTAAAGTACTGGTATGATATGTTAGGTGAAGAGGTGATGTATGATTTAAGATGCAGTCCTGGAGGGCTTCCTGAGGTACCTTCTCTTTCAGATGATGTATTTCATAGCAGCATGATTCTTCTGCAGATCACAGCCTGGTATATTGGTGTTAACTTCAGTCAGAAGTGTTTTGCATTAATACTCTGGGCTCCTTCAGCTGTTCCTGTTAGATTGTCAGTAACCTGAAGCAGTGTGCAGATGGACAAAAAGGAGCTGCAGTTGTGAGACTGAGAGCCTTTCGACTAAACTCTGCTCTGTGTCAAGTTGGAAAAATAAGGTGATGGGGGGCGGAGGGGAGTGTGGTGTCAGATGTTAGTCATTGCTTTCTATAAGCTTGTTGCAGAAAACTCTAACCTTTTCCTAATTATGCAATTTAGTTTTTGGTGTCTTTGAGAACATAGTGTGTGATACAAATTGGAAGCAGACAGATTGATAAATTTGGACCTTTTGTGGTGTTTGGATTCATTAGTTTATCTAATTACTGGAAATAGAGCACTTTTCATATATTCAGGATGCTATTCTAACTGCTGTAAGGAAAGCCAGAGCAGTTGAAGGTAAGTTAGTGTTTAAAGAGAGCAGGCCTTGTTAACCTTTCTGCTTCATTTACATGAAAAAAAAAAAAAAATCCTTATTTCAGTGAAAACAGTGACATTTATTGACAAGGCTGGACTATGCCTAAGAGCTAAACCTGCTCTCCAAATAATTCTTAATTTTCACAGAAGTTTTGCAGTGCATGAAATCCACATCTTTAAATAGCGTAAATCAGCATGGGCACATTGACTCAATCTAACCCAGGATCTGGCCCCTTCCATTTAGCAATGCTGTGGGAGTCTAATGTAGCTACATGTGTTAAGTGGTCTGGCAGCACAATGCTATTGAATGGGCCCTGGTGTGTCAGGGAGCTGAAATGGCCTTCAAATGGTCACAGTAATTCTCTCTGCAATTTGATGCTTAACATGTTAAAGCCATAAATGGGAAGAAAGGGCAGAAAGTTATTGTATGTAGATAAAAATTTTTTTTTTTGAAGCACATGGTCTTTTTCATGATGGTCCACATTTATTCTAGGTGAGATTAACAGAAGATTCAACGAGTGCCACCCTGGACATGAACTCATCCTTTAGTAATTCATCCAACCTTTAACTAGACCTAAAAGAAAGTCACTGTCAAATAAATTGGTCCTTTACCTGCTCTTTTAGATCACTGAGAAACTATAGAGTTCCTCAAGATTCATGTCTTAACGTTTGAGGTCAGTAGTGAAAGGGTAAAGTTAATTTACTTGGGCCAAAATCTTTTGTTAAAGAAGAGAGCCCTTGTGTACACAAGTACATTCAAAGTGAAACTGGTTTAATTTTTCTCTGTATCTTGATGGCATAACGGAGGTCACTCTCTCCCTCCACAATATGCAATAGTGGTATACACGGTCAGAACTCCTGTTTATCACAACTCGCAGTCACAGAGCGGTTGAATTTGGAGGGGCCTCTGGTGATCTAGTCTATCCCCTTGCTCAAAACAGGACCAGCTAGAGCAGCTTGTGCTATACTATGTGCAATCAAGCCTTGAGTAACTCTAGTGGAGGCTCTATAGCCTCTCTGGGCAATCTGTCAAGTGCTTGATCACCCCTGCAGTGGGAGGAGAAACAAAGCTGTTTCTTATGTTTCAGTGGAATTCTTTGTGTTTCAGATTGTGCCAGTTGCCTCTTGTACCTGGCCACTGCTGAGAAGTCTGGCTCAGTCATCTTTACTCTCTCCAATTGGGAAATTGTGCACCAAAATGAGAAAGCTTCAGTTAAGGCTGGGAAGGCAGAGACTAGCAAATGAGGCTTCTAATAGAGCCTGGCAGGTTGCCTAGAGGATGGGAAGTTTCACTGCTTAAGGCAGAGTTATTTGAACAAGGGAGACTGCAGAAAGAATTCCCCATCATGGACACTGTAGGCGATAAGAAGCTTGATCCAAAGTCCTTAGCTGGTAAACAGAATCCCATTTATCTTGAAGAAATCTTATACTTCATCTCACCTACTGCCTGAATCAGAGATGCAGTGTGTGAGCTCATGTCCTTCAAAGTAATGTGCACAGAGTGGAATTTAAAGCAGATATTTTGACTTTTTTCCAAGCAAGTGTCTTTGCAACTAATCAAAGCTATTTCCTTGAAGGCACTGTCTATAAATAAACCTTAAATAGCATATAACTTCTAATGCTAAATATGTTTAAAATAAAAGCTTGTGATACATCTGGAAAGGGTTTTCTTTTACAACTATAGAAGAAGCCGTTTTCAGCAAGGTTAGAGAATCTTTGGATTGTGTGTTAAATAAGCTTATTGGCACGGCAAGGAAAATACACAGAAACGAGGTGGGTTTTTTCATGGGTGATATATGAGCTCATTGGTGGCTGAACGTAAGAAGGATGCTAGTATATAAAAAGTGCAGTTGTAGTTCAGGGGGACTTGATTGTTATCAGTGTGGGGGTTACCTAAGATGCACCAAATAGATGCTTCTTTTCAGAATTGTTTCCTGTAGGAATGAAACCAATAATTGGCCCTTGGGTTTAGGGGCCCTTAAAAATTATTCCAGATTGGAATTACGTGTATTTCTGGTAAATCCCCATTTCATGGGGAAAACTAATCAAGTGTGTTAGCACTTGTTTAACAGGGTCCAGGTCTAATGAGATTGTACTGCAGTTCTGATACAAATACTGCCTGACTGTACTAGGACAGGAGATCTGGGTTCTCTCCTTGCCGTAGGGCATGATCTGTAAATATATGAAAAAGTAATGATGCATCTTCCCTCCCAAAATTATACTGTAAAGAGTAAAGGGAATATACTTTCATCTGTGAAAAGCATATTGCAGCACCCATCACATTGGTTATGCTGTTGGTAACAGCAGTAGCTATAGCGAAGGTCAGCAAGGACCAAACTCGGATAGGAATAGCAAACATGTATCGAACCCCTTCTTTATCCTGTGCATCAAGATCATTCTGCTGCTTCCCAGCTCTTCCTTGCACATTAAGGTGGTACACCTTAAAAAAAATCCTGTAGCATTTTCTTGATTAGCTTTTCTCTTTACCCTTCACTTTTAATGGCACAATGGCTTATTAAAGCTATCTCAGTATATAATTCTGAGATGAACATACTGTTATTTAGATCTGCTGTGAGCCATTCAAATGGCTCTCTGGGCAACCTGGACCAGTGTTTCACCACCCTCATTATGAAAAATTTCTTCCTTAACAACATCTTGTTGTAAAACTTGGGTCAAATATATTTTTTTCTGTTCTTTCTCTAAAAATCCTTTTCCAAAAAAAAGCCTATCTGTTGGTTTCATGCTAGAGAAGAAATGCTGATGAAATGTGATGGAGCCAGATCTTGATTTTTGCTTATATTGGGATAAATCCATTAATTCTTCTTCTTTCTCCAAAAGTAATAAGAATCCTATAGTAATGTCTTGATGGTATCCACAGCAATCATACATGCTTGTTTTTAAGAGACGGGGTCCTGTTTCAGAGGCAGCAGAGGGATTTTTGGAGAAGTTCTTTGAGCATAAGAAAATTGATGTCTGCAGTTCTATGAAGTCATCAATTCCCCTGTGACTGTGCACAGCTCCACTGTAAATCTTTTCAGACTACAATGAGGTCACTCTGAAATCAGCTTCAATTGAATGATCAACTTTTAATCATCAAACGGCTTCAAATTGGTGCCTGTTTGAAAATAGAGAATGGTTTCTTTCTGAACCATAACTCTCAAGTTTCTGTTAGGAAGTAAAATGCTTGCTTTCATTAACTTACTGAACTGTGTGGTGGTTGTAATGACACCCTTAGATAATAGCAGGAAGATGTCTTTCCTGACATATTTCTTCTTGTACACATTGTTATTGTTAGGTACTGATAACAGGGCTTGCATTTTTGATGGACAAATGTTGTCTATGTCCTTTAAATTCTGAGCGATCTGCTTCTGGAATGATTTTGGTCACTATTTAAACTTCTGCTGGTAAAAGCTTTATTGTCATAGTGCCAGTTCCTTTCAACAATTATTTCCGTTAGCAAAAGGACCACCTATTTGTTATGCACATGGGGCAGAGGAAAAAGGAATCCTATGAAGGGAGAGGTTTTACATAAGCTTGATTTCCAAAATCTGATGATTGTGGCTTTGGTAGGGAGGGGACTTAGCTCTCTGTGTGGCATATGTTTTTGTTATAGAACAACACATTGTTTTGAAAATATATCTGTTGATTAAATGGATATGGTTTAAATCATAATGGTTGGATTAAATCAATAATGCTTTGATTTCTGGCTCTACTACCCTGAGCAAGTAATAAAGCTCTGAGGAGTATGGCTAGCAAAAAGAACTTTTTAATGCTCTTGATGCCGTCACTAATGCGATGATCCTGTCCAATGTTTTGTGAAACTTGAATGTGGTAATCTCAAAACAACCTTGCTAAAGAGTAAAGCTTATCCTCACCTTCCAAGTACCTGGGCTCTTCTATTAATGCACTCTGATTCATCATTACTTGTCATATGGAACTCTGCAAATCTATATGACTGACGTGCAATGATGTATATAATTTTTAGAAGAAACCTAAGGCCGTATCACTTGATGTAAATAAGCACAGCTTCACTGATTTCATGGAAGCCTGCAGATTTACAGTAGCTGAGGCTCTAACCCTGTGGTCTAACTTTACTCAGCTTCAAGGGAGTTGCTTAAAATTTCCATTCTGATGTTAGTAGGAAATGTAAATATATAAAACTAGAGATCCATGTGGCTTATTTTCTGGATACATTTCAAACATAGAAAAGATGTGCATTCTCTACACTTTCCAGTCTTTGGTTATTGGTGTGCATTTCACTGGCTACTCAAAAGCATTCAACATAATGCCCGACATGAATATCTGTATGTGATTCTGGGAATTCAGAGCATCTCACTTTATTCATTGCAGATCTCTACTATCAGCAGCAGACTGGTTCAGAGAACTACAGAAGAAAGTCAATTGCTTTTGCTAAATAAGCCTGCAGATGGAAAGCAACTTGCTTATTTTTATGGGAAGGACAATGCTGGGACAGAAGGCAGCAGAAGGCAACTGGGAAGGTAAGTTTACCAGGTCCTATGTATTGCATTTAGCTTGTTGAGAGTGAAGCTGTTTAATCCTTGAAGTTTTCAGGGTATGTTGAAATCTGCTTTATTTAGGGTATATTGATGTGTAGGTATCATGCCAAAACTTAATAGGCTAACTGCATGCTTACTGAAACAGCCCATTTAGCATTATTGTACTGGACCTCTGTTATTGTTTACATAGGCCATTTGCCTTGGGAAATGGGATGTCTTCAGGGCATTCAGGCATCTAAATACTTTAACCTTGAAATATTTAACACTGAGGAAGAGGTAAGTTTCTTTGTTCTTAATTGATATTTTCTTCTAGCTGATTTTCTTTAGTATGTTAATTAATGAAGACAATAGGCTCTGAGTTAATGTTTCTACCAACAGTTATTTTAAGCATTTTACTTCATTGGGAAAAACAATCATCTGGTTTGTCTGGCTTTGATGGAAGACTAATGAAAAGAATAATCTATTTGGACAAAAACACCCTGTGACTGTATGGAATGCAAAACTGCTTTATGATGTGCAGAAAAAATATTCTCGATTGATTTATCCTAGTCATCTCAGCGTTTCTGCCTAGAAAGGTGTTACGTCTCTTTAGAATGAAATCAGTATGCCAAGTTATGCAAACTTTGGACTCTAAATGAGTTAAGCACCTCTGTAAAGAGGCTCTTGGTCTAGAAGCAATGAAGTAATAACATTTGGCCGTGTATTTTGATTTCTGCTTGGTTTATCAATAGCTTTAGTGATGCTAGTAGTAATGTAAGCATTGAAATACTGGACCTAATTTCAAAAGCAAACAGTATTTTTTCCAGTCTGTCATAGTCATGCGTCCTTTAAAATATGAGTGTCAAACTTCTGTAGACTTAAAAGGATGCTAGATACCCATGTACCACTCAATTTGATCTGTGATTGCTAACAGATTTTAAAAAAGATGCTTAGGCATCCTTTATCAGTGACTGCAATGAGACAGGTTTCTATTCACTGCTAATGTTCTGACCTGCTGCAAAGGTTGAAAACTAGAACTGAGCTTGTTGTGTGGGTAGATGGTTTTGAAAATACTTCTGGGTTTATCTAACATGCTGCAGTCATTGCAGCAAGTTTTCACTGGCTGCATGAACAGAGTCACATTTACTTAGTGTTTGTATTTTAATACACTGTAACAACGATTTCACATAGTAATTGTTTTTCTTAATTTCCTCCTTAACATCCTCTGTATTTTGTGGAAAGGTGCCTAGAAATGCACTGTCTGTGTTTTTTCAATGCTATTCACTACTGTGTATGTGTGTTGTTCATCTTGTAATATGCTTGTTGTTCATCTATGTAAAACAAACAGCCCCAGTGTGTGTGATCTTTCTAGTATAAGCAGCTGTGGTTTAGTAACTCTACAGTCTTCTAATACCCTTGCAGCCAGGTGAATGCTATTACCTTTGTCAATTTGGTTGCATAATTAATAACCTTGTAGAGTGAATGCAGGATTCGGTAATGGAGCCATCAGTATGATTTTAATACAAATGGCTTTGCTAGTAAGCAATGTGCTTAATGGGCTTAAACAAAATAACAAATGACTCTTGCTTTGTATAGGCCAAAATGCCACTACCATCCTGAGATAGTGATGCTTGACCTACTTATATCTTTATCTGTGATGTGCCATGTCCATGTCTCTTCCTGTACCACTTCATTTGTAGCCTTGCTTGCTCCATCAAGCCTCTAACATACGCTGCAGTTACTTGCTGTCAGAAGCATTCACCCTTTGTTCCATCACTGCTCAGGAAACCCATATCAATAAGATATTGTTGTTACATAGCTGTCATTTCTGCCCTCCAACAAATCTTGTCGCTGCAGAGTGTCTAGAGGTTGCAGATGCCTAATAATGTTCTTCCCTGCTCTGTCAATTGATTTCAAGGCTTCATACCCTTGTCAGGCTGAATGCACAGTGCAAGGTGCAGGGAGCCTGTCTGTGATAAGGTTTGTAGAGATCTGGCAGTTCTATATCACACTCCTTTCCAAACCAGATGCTCATCATCTTCCCCGCTCCTCTACCTAATGTCTTACAGCTCTGCTCCTAGGCAGGCTGAAAAGCAGTTGAAGTCCTCTGTCCATTCTCCACTGAAACCTTACTATGTTTGGAGAGTAAAGCCTCTGTGAAGCTATACCTGACAAGCACCCTCCATGCAAATGTCTTTGTACAGGCTGAGATTTCTACTGTATACCTGTGCATCAGGTTCAGCAGTCACCCTCTCCAAAACCAAGTTAATAGGCAGAAAGAGCTTTAGATGGAGACATTGAACATCTCCAGAAGTGGGGTGAGACCCTGGGTTGTCTGAATCTACCTTGTTCTGGTTTCAGCATAGGGGGTTGGAAATTTTTGTGGTGTTAAGGTTTTGTTGTGGTTATGTTATCCCGGATGTTCTGCCTTAAAATGGAAAAATGTCTTGCAGATTGTCCTACAAAAAGAAAAACTCTATCATACCCTGCTCTAATAAAATTCTACTTCTGAACTTTAAATTTGCATGGGATTTGGGGAATAAAAATATCTCTTTTGCTATAGGGGCCTCTTTGCTTGTTCTGGGGTTAAAGTTCTTATTTCTCTACACATGTGAGTGACCTGGTGAGAATTTTAAAGGAACTTCTGTTTGCCGCTGAAGAGTTACATTAGTTCTTAGGTTATGTCTATACTGCAATTTGATCACAGAATCACTAGGGTTGGAAAGGACCTTCAAGATCATCAAGTCCAACCATCAATCCAGTGCCACCATGTTCCCTAAACCATGTCTTGGATGCTAGTAGAAATAGGCAAAGAACTATTGCAGAATTAAATTACCCTACAGAAAGTGCTGTATAGAGTTCGGATTCCTGAAAAAAGTTGAACTGTCAGTCTGATCAGCAAGAACTTGCAGATTGCATTCTGTCTGGTAGTTCACTGTAGTGTATTCTCAGAAAAACACTGGATAGCACAGATCATCTGCTAATCTCAGAAAAACACAAAATAAAAAAAATTGGAATATCTGATTAACTGGCTATGTAATGGGAAGTGCATGATAACTTCTAGAAAAGCCCAGCAAAGGGCTGGATACAGACAAAAGGCAGTGATTTTTATTCTGAAGTGCACCCTCTACGGATTAAATGTAATTACATTTCTATTAATGTCATGTTCCTACCTGGCATGGTCCTCTGACTGGTTACTAGTTCCCTGGAGTGGCTTAGTTCTCTGACAAAGTGAAGTGTGAAGTTGGTATAAAATTACTCCAGTAGGCAACAGCAGTAACAAGGTGGGTGGTGTGGAGCCTATAGGAAAGGAACAAGGACAAGCCTTTGGCTCTGTAGACTTGATAAGGAAAGTCATGTTTTGTTTGAGTAATAGATTGCATGCTGCGGGGAGTCACGAAAGCTATAGGTAAAAATTAGTACTGTACTGAATACTTGTGAAGAAGTTTAGAGAAGGTTTTGCTGTGTACAGGACTGGTTAACGTGATTTGAGTCTAGACCATGTACTAGGACTTCAGTCAACTTTGCTGTATAGATGTAGATACATATGTATTATTGTGTGCACACATACCCTTTGGATTTCATTTGGCGTTATTAATGTTGTCTTCTCTCACAGGCTCTTCTGAACTTGTCCAATATGTTCTATCACAAGTCATATTAATCTAGAGTATGGAAATGAGGGGAAGAGCTGATAAATCAAGATATAAGTGTAAATGCATTTTTAATGAACACACATTGTGTAAAATAGTGGCAGTATCACTAAAACGGGGAGATATTTAATTGAAAAGACAAGAGGAGGAAAAAGGAGTGAAGATCTCTTTACTTGGCTGTTGACTATATCCAGTGTCTCACTGAAAGTAATGCAGCATTACTCTGGGAAAGTGCAAGAATCACCACCTTTCACCACACACCTACTTTCTCTTTTCTCAGTCTTTTTGTCTTTGCTCTTTCAAAATGGCAATAGTTGAACACTTAAAAGAATGTCTAAAGCTTCTGGGAGCGGTTTTCTGTTCTAAACCTGACCTGGTATTCTACCTCCTTTTTGATACTTGTTTTCTGAAGTGCCCGAAGACCTCATTTGGAATATGCTTCATGAGGAAGAAAATGTTAATAGTAGTAATAGTTGTTTTGTTCCTACTTATAATGCAAGTTATATGTTGTGAATCGAGTGAGAGAACAAGCACAGAAGCCTTAAGATTCAGGGCCTCTGAACTGTCTTTAGTCATGACAGCAATTTGATGGAAACTGAGGCAAATCTGAGAGACAGGAATGTTAAGACTTGTATCAGACAAGGAAATACAAAGGCTTGAGATCTTGATTAAAAGGTGTTGAAGACAAAGCATCTGTATTTCCCAGAATTAAGGGAAACTTTGGGCAGGCCAACATGATTCCAGATTGAATTTATCATTTGTGTCCTAATGACATGAATATTCCACAGATGATTTCAAGGTATGGGGCGACTCATTTGAGAGAGTTTTCATTCATCATGTTGACAGTGATGTTAATCAAATTGACTATTCTTAACAAAAAACCCTGCTTCATTTGAACTATATTGCTTTTCTGCCTGAGGGGAACATTTATGCAATTAACAAAACCAGATCAAATGCTAATAAAGGAAACAAATGAAGATTTATGTATAATCTACAAAAGGACTGGAATTGTTTAATTAAGAGTATATAGCAGTTTTTGAAGAGAGTAACTATTAGTGATAATAAATGAGAAGGCCTTTGTATTCAAATAGCAGTCAAGGAAGCGGATGCTTTCTTACACAACTTCAATTTTAGCACTGCCCAAGCCACACCACCAATGAGATGTTACTGCTTTAGAGAAAAGTCAAACCTGATGCTCCTGCTGGCATAGTGTTCTGTTTAGGAACAGAGTTAATTTGTATTTTGATCCTCTGCAGACACAGGTGTATAAGCTGTTTAGGTTATTCTTATAGGTGAACTGTAGGAGTATTTTGCCATAATAACACTTTTGTCATGATCCTCTATTTAAGAACTGGTAAGGGGAGGCGTGTTTTTGGGAGCCTGACACTCCTGTTGAATGTGATAGCTTATGCACCTCCACATCTGAGCTAGACAAAGGCTCACAGTCTGTCATGCTTCCCGAAACATCTGAGATTGCCTCCAGCAGCAGGCA